>NC_087204.1:84897602-84920229 GCF_015104395.2 Macrobrachium nipponense
GAGTCTAGAGCTGAGGGACCTGAAACAGTTAGAATGGATGCCACGTCGCTTACTGGCATAGCTGCTCTGGCTGATTTGGGATTGCTGCATCTCTACTGCTTGCATGACTGGCCATGATCCGGCAGGGTGGACTGTTGAGGACGGACATTGTCTGTCCACCACAGGACGGTAGTGTGGTGGCTCCCTGTTCAAACGGATGCGGTCGGGCATGACGAACATAGAGATGTGAAATCCTATGTCGGCTAGGATGTATGGCAGTGCTCATGGCAGGTGGGCAGTGTTCTATCCCAAATGCTTGTGCAGTGGGTCACCTTGCAATGAGTGCAGGTCAGGCATTATAGGCACACCAAGGTCCTCGTATATGTGCTGTGATTACCATGTCGCTCACTGCCGTAGTTGCTCTGGCTCATTTAGGATTGTGCTCGCTACTGCATGCAAGACCGGCCATGCTCCGGCAAGCAAAGGATTAAAGTGGGACCAAGACAAGTCTCATCAAAACCAGAGTCTACAGCCGAGGACCTGGAAACATTTAGTATGGATGCCACATCGCTTATTGGCATAGCTGCTCTGGCTGATTTGGGATTGCTGCATCTCTACTGCTTGCATGACTGGCCATGATCCGGCAGGGTGGACTGTTGAGGACGGACATTGTCTGTCCACACAGGACGGTAGTGTGGTGGGCTCCCTGTTCAACGGATGCGGTCGGGCATGACGAAACATAGAGATGTGAATCCATGTCGGCTAGATGTATGGCAGTGCTCTGGCAGGTGCGTGCAGTGTCTATCCCAAATGCTTGGTGGCAGTGGTCACCTTGCATGAGTGCAGTCAGGCATAAAACCTATAATCTCTCGTATATGTGCTGTGTTACCATGTTTCGCTCACTGGCCGTAGTTGCTCTGGATTAGAGCCGGCGTCTCTACTGCTTGGCATGACCGAGCCATTTGCTCCAGCAGCAAAGGTAGGTGGGACCAAGACAAGTCTCATCAAAACAGAGTCTAGAGCCGAGGGACCCTGGAACAAATTTAGTTATGGATGCCACATCGCTTATTGGCATAGCTGCTCTGGCTGATTTGGGATTCCTGCATCTCTACTGCTTGCATGACTGGCCATGATCCGGCAGGGTGGACTGTTGAGGACGGACATTGTCTGTCCACACAGGACGGTAGTGTGGTGGGCTCCCTGTTCAACGGATGCGGTCGGGCATGATGAACATAGAGATGTGAAATCCTATGTCGGCTAGGATGTATGGCAGTGCTCATGCAGGGTGGGCAGTGTCTCATCCCAAATGCTTGTGGCAGTGGTCACCTTGCATGAGTGCAGTCAGGCATTATGGGCAGACCAAGGTCCTCGTATATGTGCTGTGATTACCATGTCGCTCACTGGCGTAGCTGCTCTGGCTGATTTAGGATTGCTGCGCCTCTACTGCTTGCATGACCGGCCATGCTCCGGCAGCAAAGGATAAGTGGGACCAAGACAAGTCTTATCAAAACTAGAGTCTAGAGCCGAGGGACCTGGAACATTTAGTATGGATGCCACATCGCTTATTGGCATAGCTGCTCTGGCTGATTTGGGATTGCTGCATCTCTACTGCTTGCATGACTGGCCATGATCCGGCAGGGTGGACTGTTGAGGACGGACATTGTCTGTCCACACAGGACGGTTGGCGGTAGGCTCCCTGTTGAACGGAAGCGATCGGGCATGACGAGCATAGAGATGTGGAATCCTATGTCGGCTAGGATGAATGGCCGTGCTCATGCAGGGTGGGCAGTGTCTCATCCCCAATGCTTGTGGCAGTGGTCACCTTGCATGAGTGCAGTCAAGCATTATAGGCAGACCAAGGTCCTCGTATATGTGCTGTGATTCGCATGTCGCTCACTGGTGTAGCTGCTCTGGCTGATTTAGGATTGCTGCGTCTCTACTGCTTGGATGACTGGCCTTGCTCCGGCAGGGTCGACTGTTGAGGACAGACATTGTATGTCCACACAGGACGGTTGGCAGTAGGCTCACTGTTGTACGGAAGTGAGGAAAGAAGAGCTTCAATTACAAAGAAGATAAATTACAGCAAACAATAAGTGGGACAAAGACAAGTCTCATCAAAACCAGAGTCTAGAGCTGAGGGACCTGAAACAGTTAGAATGGATGCCACGTCGCTTACTGGCATAGCTGCTCTGGCTGATTTGGGATTGCTGCATCTCTACTGCTTGCATGACTGGCCATGATCCGGCAGGGTGGACTGTTGAGGACGGACATTGTCTGTCCAAACAGAACGGTTGGCGGTAGGCTCCCTGTTGAACGGAAGCGATCGGGCATGACGAGCATAGAGATGTGGAATCCTATGTCGGCTAGGATGAATGGCCGTGCTCATGCAGGGTGGGCAGTGTCTCATCCCCAATGCTTGTGGCAGTGGTCACCTTGCATGAGTGCAGTCAAGCATTATGGGCAGACCAAGGTCCTAGTATATGTGCTGTGATTCGCATGTCGCTCACTGGTGTAGCTGCTCTGGCTGATTTAGGATTGCTGCGTCTCTACTGCTTGGATGACTGGCCTTGCTCCGGCAGGGTCGACTGTTGAGGACAGACATTGTATGTCCACACAGGACGGTTGGCAGTAGGCTCACTGTTGTACGGAAGTGAGGAAAGAAGAGCTTCTATTACAAAGAAGATAAATTACAGCAAACAATAAGTGGGACCAAGACAAGTCTCATCAAAACCAGAGTCTAGAGCTGAGGGACCTGAAACAGTTAGAATGGATGCCACGTCGCTTACTGGCATAGCTGCTCTGGCTGATTTGGGATTGCTGCATCTTTACTGCTTGCATGACTGGCCATGATCCGGCAGGGTGGACTGTTGAGGACGGACATTGTCTGTCCACACAGGACGGTAGTGTGGTGGGCTCCCTTGTTTTCAACGATGGCGGTCGGGCATGACGAACATAGAGATGTGAAATCCTATGTCGGCTAGGATGTATGGCAGTGCTCATGCAGGGTGGGCAGTGTCTCATCCCAAATGCTTGTGGCAGTGGTCACCTTGCATGAGTGCAGTCAGGCATTATAGGCACACCAAGGTCCTCGTATATGTGCTGTGATTACCATGTCGCTCACTGCCGTAGTTGCTCTGGCTGATTTAGGATTGCTGCTTCTCTACTGCTTGCATGACCGGCCATGCTCCGGCAGCAAAGGATAAGTGGGACCAAGACAAGTCTTATCAAAACTAGAGTCTAGAGCCGAGGGACCTGGAACATTTAGTATGGATGCCACATCGCTTATTGGCATAGCTACTCTGGCTGATTTGGGATTGCTGCATCTCTACTGCTTGCATGACTGGCCATGATCTGGCAGGGTGGACTGTTGAGGACAGACATTGTCTGTCCACACAGGACGGTAGTGTGGTGGGCTCCCTGTTCAACGGATGCAGTCGGGCATGACGAACATAGAAATGTGAAATCCTATGTCAGCTAGGATGTATGGCAGTGCTCATTGCAGGGTGGGCAGTGTCTCATCCCAAAATGCTTGTGGGAGTGGTCACCTGCATGAGTGCAGTCCAGCATTATGGGCAGACCAAGGTCCTCGTATATGTGCTGTGATTACCATGTCGCTCACTGGTGTAGCTGCTCTGGCTGATTTAGGATTGCTGCGACTCTACTGCTTGCATGACCTGCCATGCTCCGGCAGCAAAGGATAAGGGGGACCAAGACAAGTCTCATCAAAACCAGAGTCTAGAGCCGAGGGACCTGGAACATTTAGTATGGATGCCACCTCCGCTTATTGCATAGCTGTTTTCTTGGCTGATTTGGGATTGCTGCATCTCTACTGCTTGCATGACTGGCCATGATCCGCAGGGTGGACTGTTGAGGACGGACATTGTCTGTCCACACAGGACGGTTTGGCGGTTAGGCTCCCTGTTTTGAACGGAAGCGATCGGGCATGACGAGCATAGAGATGTGGAATCCTATGTCGGCTAGGATGAATATCCGTGCTCATGCAGGGTAGGCAGTGTCTCATCCCCAATGCTTGTGGCAGTGGTCACCTTGCATGAGTGCAGTCAAGCATTATGGGCAGACCAAGGTCCTCGTATATGTGCTGTGATTCGCATGTTGCTCACTGGTGTAGCTGCTCTGGCTGATTTAGGATTGCTGCGTCTCTACTGCTTGGATGACTGGCCTTGCTCCGGTAAGATCGACTGTTGAGGACAGACATTGTATGTCCACACAGGACGGTTGGCAGTAGGCTCACTGTTGTACGGAAGCGAGGAAAGAAGAGCTTCAATTACAAAGAAGATAAATTACAGCAAACAATAAGTGGGACCAAGACAAGTCTCATCAAAACCAGAGTCTAGAGCTGAGGGACCTGGAACAGTTAGAATGGATGCCACGTCGCTTACTGGCATAGCTGCTCTGGCTGATTTGGGATTGCTGCATCTCTACTGCTTGCATGACTGGCCATGATCCGGCAGGGTGGACTGTTGAGGACGGACATTGTCTGTCCACACAGGACGGTTGGCGGTTAGGCTCCCTTTGAACGGAAGCGATCGGGCATGACTAGCATAGAGATGTGGAAATCCTATGTCCAGCATAGGATGAATGGCCGCGCTCATGCAGGGTGGGCAGTGTCTCATCCCCAATGGCTTGTGGCAGTGGTCACCTTGCATGAGTGCAGTCAGGCATTTATAGGCACACCCAAGGTCCCTCGTATTAATGTGCAGGTATTACCATGTTTCGCTCACGAGTTGGCGTAAGTTGCTTCTGGCTTGATTTAGGATTGCTGGAGTCTCTTACTGCTTGCATGACCGGCCATGCTCCGGCAGCAAAGGATAAGTGGGACCAAGACAAGTCTCATCAAAACCAGAGTCTAGAGCCGAGGGACCTTGGAACATTTAGTATGGATGCCACATCGTTTATTGGCATAGCTGCTCTGGCTGATTTGGGATTCCTGCATCTCTACTGCTTGCATGACTGGCCATGATCTGGCAGGGTGGACTGTTGAGGACGGACATTGTCTGTCCACACAGGACGGTAGTGTGGTGGGCTCCCTGTTCAACGGATGCGGTCGGGCATGACGAACATAGAGATGTGAAATCCTATGTCGGCTAGGATGTATGGCAGTGCTCATGCAGGGTGGGCAGTGTCTCATCCCAAATGCTTGTGGCAGTGGTCACCTTGCATGAGTGCAGCCAGGCATTATGGGCAGACCAAGGTCCTCGTATATGTGCTGTGATTACCATGTCGCTCACTGGCGTAGCTGCTCTGGCTGATTTAGGATTGCTGCGCCTCTACTGCTTGCATGACCGGCCATGCTCCGGCAGCAAAGGATAAGTGGGACCAAGACAAGTCTCATCAAAACCAGAATCTAGAGCCAAGGGACCTGGAACATTTAGTATGGATGCCACGTCGCTTACTGGCATAGCTGTTCTGGCTGATTTGGGATTGCTGCATCTCTACTGCTTGCATGACTGGCCATGATCCGGCAGGGTGGACTGTTGAGGACGGACATTGTCTGTCCACACAGGACGGTTGGCGGTAGGCTCCCTGTTGAACGGAAGCGATCGGGCATGACGAGCATAGAGATGTGGAATCCTATGTCGGCTAGGATGAATGGCCGTGCTCATGCAGGGTGGGCAGTGTCTCATCCCCAATGCTTGTGGCAGTGGTCACCTTGCATGAGTGCAGTCAAGCATTATGGGCAGACCAAGGTCCTCGTATATGTGCTGTGATTCGCATGTCGCTCACTGGTGTAGCTGCTCTGGCTGATTTAGGATTGCTGCGTCTCTACTGCTTGGATGACTGGCCTTGCTCTGGCAGGGTCGACTTTTGAGGACAGACATTGTATGTCCACACAGGACGGTTGGCAGTAGGCTCACTGTTGTACGGAAGCGAGGAAAGAAGACCTTCAATTACAAAGAAGATAAATTACAGCAAACAATAAGTGGGACCAAGACAAGTCTCATCAAAACCAGAGTCTAGAGCTGAGGGACCTGGAACAGTTAGAATGGATGCCACGTCGCTTACTGGCATAGCTGCTCTGGCTGATTTGGGATTGCTGCATCTCTACTGCTTGCATTACTGGCCATGATCCGGCAGGGTAGACTGTTGAGGACGGACATTGTCTGTCCACACAGGACGGTAGTGTGGTGGGCTCCCTGTTCAACGGATGCGGTCGGGCATGACGAACATAGAGATGTGAAATCCTATGTCGGCTAGGATGTATGGCAGTGCTCATGCAGGGTGGGCAGAGTCTCATCCCAAATGCTTGTGGCAGTGGTCACCTTGCATGAGTGTAGTCAGGCATTATAGGCACACCAAGGTCCTCGTATATGTGCTGTGATTACCATGTCCCTCACTGGCGTAGTTGCTCTGGCTGATTTAGGATTGCTGCGTCTCTACTGCTTGCATGACCGGCCATGCTCCGGCAGCAAAGGATAAGTGGGACCAAGACAAGTCTCATCAAAACCACAGTCTAGAGCCGAGGGACCTGGTACATTTAGTATGGATGCCACATCGCTTATTGGCATAGCTGCTCTGGCTGATTTGGGATTGCTGCATCTCTACTGCTTGCATGACTGGCCATGATCCGGCAGGGTGGACTGTTGAGGACGGACATTGTCTGTCCACACAGGACGGTAGTGTGGTGGGCTCCCTGTTCAACGGATGCGGTCGGGCATGACGAACATAGAGATGTGAAATCCTATGTCGGCTAGGATGTATGGCAGTGCTCATGCAGGGTGGGCAGTGTCTCATCCCAAATGCTTGTGGCAGTGGTCACCTTGCATGAGTGCAGTCAGGCATTATGGGCAGACCAAGGTCCTCGTATATGTGCTGTGATTACCATGTCGCTCACTGGCGTAGCTGCTCTGGCTGATTTAGGATTGCTGCGCCTCTACTGCTAGCATGACCGGCCATGCTCCGGCAGCAAAGGATAAGTGGGACCAAGACAAGTCTCATCAAAACCAGAGTCTAGAGCCGAAGGACCTGGAACATTTAGTATGGATGCCACGTCGCTTACTGACATAGCTGTTCTGGCTGATTTGGGATTGCTGCATCTCTACTGCTTGCATGACTGGCCATGATCCGGCAGGGTGGACTATTGAGGACGGACATTGTCTGTCCACACAGGACGGTTGGCGGTAGGCTCCCTGTTGAACGGAAGCGATCGGGGTTTGACTAGCATAGAGATGTGGAATCCTATGTCGGCTAGGATGAATGGCCGTGCTCATGCAGGGTGGGCAGTGTCTCATCCCCAATGCTTGTGGCAGTGGTCACCTTGCATGAGTGCAGTCAAGTATTATGGGCAGACCAAGGTCCTCGTATATGTTCTGTGATTCGCATGTCGCTCACTGGTGTAGCTGCTCTGGCTGATTTAGGATTGCTGCGTCTCTACTGCTTGGATGACTGACCTTGCTCCGGCAGGGTCGACTGTTGTATGTCCACACAGGACGGTTGGCAGTAGGCTCACTGTTGTACGGAAGCGAGGAAAGAAGAGCTTCAATTACAAAGAAGATAAATTACAGCAAACAATAAGTGGGACCAAGACAAGTCTCATCAAAACTAGAGTCTAGAGCTGAGGGACCTGGAACAGTTAGAATGGATGCCACGTCGCTTACTGGCATAGCTGCTCTGGCTGATTTGGGATTGCTGCATCTCTACTGCTTACATGACTGGCCATGATCCGGCAGGGTGGACTGTTGAGGACGGACATTGTCTGTCCACACAGGACGGTTGGCGGTAGGCTCCCTGTTGAACGGAAACGATCGGGCATGACCAGCATAGAGATGTGGAATCCTATGTCGGCTAGGATGAATGGCCGTGCTCATGCAGGGTGGGCATTGTCTCATCCCCAATGCTTGTGGCAGTGGTCACCTTGCATGAGTGCAGTCAGGCATTATAGGCACACCAAGGGCCTCGTATATGTGCAGTGATTACCATGTCGCTCACTGGCGTAGTTGCTCTGGCTGATTTAGGATTGCTGCATCTCTACTGCTTGCATGACCGGCCATGCTCCGGCAGCAAAGGATAAGTTTGGACCAAGACAAGTCTCATCAAAACCAGAGTCTAGAGCCGAGGGACCTGGAACATTTAGTATGGATGCCACGTCGCTTACTGGCATAGCTGTTCTGGCTGATTTAGGATTGCTGCATCTCAATTGCTTGCATGACTGGCCATGATCCGGCAGGGTGGGCTGTTGAGCACGGACAATGTCTGTCCACACATGACTGTTGGCGGTAGGCTTCCTGTTGAACGGAAGCGATCGGGCATGACGAGCATAGAGATGTGGAATCCTATGTCGGCTAGGATGAATGGCTGAGCTCATGCAGGGTGAGCAGTGTCTCATCTCCAATGCTTGTGGCAGTGGTCACCTTGCATGAGTTCAGTCAGGCATTATGGGCAGTCTAAGGTCCTCATATATATGCTGTGATTACCATGTCGCACACTGGCGTAGCTGCTCTGCCTGATTTAGGATTGCTGCGTCTCTACTGCTTGCATGACTGGCAATGCTCCGGCAGGGTTGACTGTTGAGGACAGACATTGTCTGTCCACACAAGTTGGTTGGCGGTAGATTCCCTGTTGCACGGATGCAGTCGGGCATAAAGAGCATAGAGATGTGGAATCCTATGTCGGCTAAGATGAATGGCCGTGCTCATGCTGGGTGGCAGTGTCTCATCCCAAATGCTTGTGGCAGTGGTCACCTTGCATGAGTGCAGTCAGGCATTATGGGCAGTCCAAGTTCCTCGTATATATGGTGTGATTACCATGTCGCTCACTGAATTAGCTGCTCTGGCTGACTTGGGATTGCTGCGTCTTTACTGCTTGCATGACTGGCTATGCTTGGCAGGGTGGACTGTTGAGGACAGGCATTGTCTGTCCACACAGGACGGTTGGCGGTAGGCTCCTTGTTGCACAGATGCGGTCGGGCATGACGAGCATAGAGATGTGGAATCTTATGTCGGCTAGGATGAATGGCCGTGTTCATGCAGGGTGGGCAGTGTCTCATCCCAAATGCTTTTGGCAGTGGTCACCTTGCATGAGTGCAGTTAGGCATTACGGGTAGTCCAAGGTCCTAGTATATATGCTGTGATTACCATGTCACTCAATGGCATAGCTGCTTTGGCTGTTTGGGATTTCTGCGTCTCTACTGGTTTCATGACTGGCCATGCTTCAGCAGGGTGGACAGTTGTGGAGAGACATTGTCTGTCCACACAGGACGGTTGGCGGTAGGCGTCCTGTTGCACGGATGCGGTCGGGCATGACGAGCATAAAGATGTGGAATCCTATGTCGGCTAGGATGAATGGCCATGCTCATACAGGGTGGGCAGTGTCTCATCCCAAATATTTGTGACAGTGGTCACCTTGCATGAGTGCAGTCAGGCATTATGGGCAGTCCAAGGTCCTCGTGTAAGTGCTGTGATTACCATGTCACTCCCTGGCGTAGCTGCTCTGGCTGATTTGGGATTGCTGTGTCTCTACTGCTTGCTTGACTGCCCATGCTCCGGCAGGGTCGACTGTTGAGGACAGACATTGTCTGTCCACACAGGACGGTTGGCGGTAGACTCCCTGTTGCACGGATGCGGTCAGGCATGACGAGCATAGAGATGTGGAATCCTATGTCGGCTAGGATGATTGGCCATGCTCATGCTGTGTGGCAGTGTCTCATCCCAAATGCTTGTGGCAGTGGTCACATTGGACGAGTGCAGTCAGGTATTATGGGCAGTCTAAGATCCTCGTGTATGTGGTGTGATTACCATGTCGCTGAGTGGCTTATCTGCTATGGTTGATTTGGGATTGCTGCGTCTCTACTACTTGTATGACTGGCCATGCTCCGGCAGGGTCGACTGTTGAGGACAAACATTGTCTGTCCACACAGGACGGTTGGCGGTAGGCTCCCTGTTGCACGGATGCTGTCAGGCATGACGAGCATAGAAATGTGGAATTCTATGTCGTCTAGGATGAATGGCCGTGCTCATACAGGGTGGGCAGTGTCTCATCACAAATGTTTGTGGCAGTGGTCACCTTCCACGAATGCAGTCAGGCATTATGGGCAGTCCAAGGTCCTCATATATCTGGTGTGATTAACATGTCGCTCACTGGAGTAGCTGCATTGGAGGATTTGGGCTTGCTGCGTCTCTGCTGCTTGCATGACTGGCCATTCTCCAGCAGGGTGGACGGTTGGCGGTAGGTTCCCTGTTGCACGGATGCTGTCGGGCATGATGAGCATAGAGATGTGGAATCCTATGTCGGCTAGGATGAATGGTCGTGCTCATGCAGGGTGGGCATTGTCTCATCCCCAATGCTTGTGGCAGTGGTCACCTTGCATGAGTGCAGTCAGGCATTATAGGCACACCAAGGTCCTCGTATATGTGCTGTGATTACCATGTCGCTCACTGGCGTAGTTGCTCTGGCTGATTTAGGATTGCTGCGTCTCTACTGCATGCATGACCGGCCATGCTCCGGCAGGGTGGACTGTTGAGGACGGACATTGTCTATCCACACAGGACGGTAGTGTGGTGGGCTCCCTGTTCAACGGATGCAGTCGGGCATGACGAACATAGAGATGTGAAATCCTATGTCGGCTAGGATGTATGGCAGTGCTCATGCAGGGTGCGCAGTGTCTCATCCCAAATGCTTGTGGCAGTGGTCACCTTGCATGAGTGCAGTCAGGCATTATGGGCAGACGAAGGTCCTCGTATATGTGCTGTGATTACCATGTCGCTCACTGGCGTAGCTGCTCTGGCTGATTTAGGATTGCTGCGCCTCTACTGCTTGCATGACCGGCCATGCTCCGGCAGCAAAGGATAAGTGGGACCAAGACAAGTCTCATCAAAACCAGAGTCTACAGCCGAGGGACCTGGAACATTTAGTATGGATGCCACGTCGCTTACTGGCATAGCTGTTCTGGCTGATTTGGGATTGCTGCATCTCTATTGCTTGCATGACTGGCCATGATCCGCAGGGTGGACTGTTGAGGACGGACATTGTCTGTCCACACATGACTGTTGGCGGTAGGCTTCCTGTTGAACGGAAGCGATCGGGCATGATGAGCATAGAGATGTGGAATCCTATTGTAAGCTAGGATGAATGGCCATTCTCATGCAGGGTGGGCAGTGTCTCATCCCCAATGCTTGTGGCAGTGGTCAACTTGCATGAGTGCAGTCAGGCATTATGGGCACACCAAGGTCCTCGTATATGTGCTGTGATTACCATGTCGCTCACTGGCGTAACTGCTCTGGCTGATTTAGGATTGCTGAGTCTCTACTGCTTGGATGACTGGCCTTGCTTCGGCAGGGTCGACTGTTGAGGACAGACATTGTATGTCCACACAAGACGGTTGGCAGTAGGCTCCCTGTTGCACTGAAGCAAGGAAAGAGGAGCTTCAATTCCAAAGAAGATAAATTGCAGCAAACGATAAGTGGGACCAAGACAAGTCTCATCAAAACCAGAGTCTAGAGCCGAGGGACCTGGAACATTTAGTATGGATGCCACGTCGCTTACTGGCATAGCTGCTCTGGCTGATATGGGATTGCTGCATCTCTACTGCTTGCATGACTGGCCATGATCCGGCAGGGTGGACTGTTGAGGACGGACATTGTCTGTCCACACAGGACTGTTGGCGGTAGGCTTCCTGTTGAACGGAAGTGATCGGGCATGACGAGCATAGAGATGTGAAATCCTATTGTCGGCTAGGATGAATGGCCGTGCTAATGCAGGGTGGGCAGTCTCATCCCCAATGCTTGTGGCAGTGGTCACCTTGCATGAGTGCAGTCAGGCATTATGGGCAGACCAAGGTCCTTGTATATGTGCTGTGATTACCATGTCACTCACTGGCGTAGCTGCTCTGGCTGATTTAGGATTGCTGCGTCTCTATTGCTTGCAAGACTGGCCATGCTCCGGCAGCAAAGGATAAGTGGGACCAAGACAAATATCATCAAAACCAGAGTCTAGAGCCGAGGGTCCTGGAACATTTAGTATGGATGCCACGTCGCTTACTGGCATAGCTGCTCTGGCTGATTTGGGATTGCTGCATCTCTACTGCTTGCATGACTGGCCATGATCCGGCAGGGTCGACTGTTGTTACGGGAACATTTGTTCTGTCCAGCCACAGATGTGGGCCGGTTAGGCTTCCCTGTTAACAGTTAACTGACATGTTTCTAAGTACGGACTTGGTCTGGGTTCCACAGGATGGTTGGCGGTAGGCCTCTCCCTGTGAACGGAAGCGATCGAGCATCGGAACGAGGCATGAGTATGTGGAATCCTATGTTGGCTAGGATGAATGGCCGTGCTCATGCAGGATGAGCAGTGTCTCATCCCCAATGCTTGTGACAGTGGTCACCTTGCATGAGTGCAGTCAGGCATTATGGGCAGTCCAAGGTCCTCATATATGTGCTGTGATTACCATGTCGCTCACTGGCGTAGCTGCTCTGGCTGATCTAGATTGCTGCGTCTCTACTGCTTACATGACTGGCCATGCTTGGCAGGGTCGACTGTTGAGGACAGACATTGTATGTCCACACAGGACGGTTGGCGGTAGGGCTCCCTGTTGCACGAAGCGAGGAAAGAAGAGAGCTTCAATTCCAATGAAGATAAATTGCAGCAAAGGATAAGTTGGACCAAGACAAGTCTCATCAAAACAAGAGTCTAGAGCCGAAGGACCTGGAACATTTAGTATGGATGCCACGTCGCTTATTGGAATAGCTGCTCTGGCTGATTTTGGATTGCTGCATCTCTACTGCTTGCATGACTGGCCATGATCCGGCAGGGTGGACTATTGAGGACAGACATTGTCTGTCCACACAGGACGGTTGGCGGTAGGCTCCTTGTTGAACGGAAGCGATCGGTCATGACGAGCATAGAGATGTGGAATCCTATGTTGGCTAGGATGAATGGCTGAGCTCTTACAGGTGTGAGCATGTCCTCATCTCCAAATGCTTGTGGGGCAGTGGTCACCTTGCATGAGTTCAGTCAGGCATTATGGGCAGTCCAAGGTCCTCATATATGTGCTGTGATTACCATGTCGCACACTGGCGTAGCTGCTCTGCCTGATTTAGGATTGCTGCGTCTCTACTGCTTGCATGACTGACCATGCTCCGGCAGGGTTGACTGTTGAGGACAGACATTGTCTGTCAACACAGGATGGTTGGCGGTAGGTTCCCTGTTGCACGGATGCAGTCGGGCATAAATAGGATAGAGATGTGGAATCCTATGTCGGCTAAGATGAATGGCCGTGCTCATGCTGGGTGGCAGTGTCTCATCCCAAATGCTTGTGGCAGTGGTCACCTTGCATGAGTGCAGTCAGGCATTATGGGCAGTCCAAGGTCCTCGTATATATGGTGTGGTTACCATGTCGCTCACTGAATTAGCTGCTCTGGCTGACTTGGGATTGCTGCGTCTTTACTGCTTGCATGACTGGCTATGCTTGGCAGGGTGGACTGTTGAGGACAGGCATTGTCTGTCCACACAGGACAGTTGGCGGTAGGCTCCCTGTTGCACAGATGCGGTCGGGCATGACGAGCATAGAGATGTGGAATCCTATGTCGGCTAGGATGAATGGCTGTGTTCATGCAGGGTGGGCAGTGTCTCATCCCAAATGCTTTTGGCAGTGGTCACCTTGCATGAGTGCAGTTAGGCATTACGGGTAGTCCAAGGTCCTAGTATATAAGCTGTGATTACCATGTCGCTCAATGGCATAGCTGCTTTGGCTGTTTAGGATTGCTGTGTCTCTACTGTTTTCATGACTGGCCATGCTCCAGCAGGGTGGACAGTTGAGGAGAGACATTGACTGCCCACACAGGACGGTTGGCGGTAGGCGTCCTGTTGCACGGATGCGGTCGGGAATGACGAGCATAAAGATGTGGAATCCTATGTCGGCTAGGATGAATGGCCGTGCTCATACAGGGTGGGCAGTGTCTCATCCAAAATACTTGTGACAGTGGTCACCTTGCATGAGTGCAGTCAGGCATTATGGGCAGTCCAAGGTCCTCGTATAAGTGCTGTGATTACCATGTCACTCCCTGGCATAGCTGCTCTGGCTGATTTGGGATTGCTGTGTCTCTACTGCTTGCATGACTGGCCATGCTCCGGCAGGGTCGACTGTTGAGGACAGACAGTCTGTCCACACAGGACGGTTGGTGGTAGACTCCCTGTTGCACGGATGCGGTCAGGCATGACGAGCATAGAGATGTGGAATCCCATGTCGGCTAGGATGAATGACCATGCTCATGCTAGGTGGCAGTGTCTCATCCCAAATGCTTGTGGCAGTGGTCACATTGGACGAGTGCAGTCAGGTATTATGGGCAGTCTAAGATCCTCGTGTATGTGGTGTGATTACCATGTCGCTGAGTGGCTTATCTGCTATGGTTGATTTGGGATTGCTGCGTCTCTACTGCTTGTATGACTGGCCATGCTCCGGCAGGGTCGACTGTTGAGGACAAACATTGTCTGTCCACACAGGACGGTTGGCGGTAGGCTCCCTGTTGCACGGATGCTGTCGGGCATGACGAGCATAGAGATGTGGAATCCTATGTCGGCTAGGATGAATGGCCGTGCTCATACAGGGTGGGCAGTGTCTCATCACAAATGTTTGTGGCAGTGGTCAACTTCCACGAATGCAGTCAGGCATTATGGGCAGTCCAAGGTCCTCATATATGTGGTGTGATTAACATGTCGCTCACTGGAGTAGCTGCATTGGAGGATTTGGGCTTGCTGCGTCTCTGCTGCTTGCATGACTGGCCATTCTCCCGGCAGGGTGGACGGTTGGCGGTAGGTTCCCTGTTGCACGGATGCTGTCAGGCATGATGAGCATAGAGATGTGGAATCCTATGTCGGCTAGGATGAATGGTCGTGCTCATGCAGGGTGGGCATTGTCTCATCCCCAATGCTTGTGGCAGTGGTCACCTTGCATGAGTGCAGTCAGGCATTATGGGCAGACCAAGGACCTCGTATATGTGCTGTGATTACCATGTCGCTCACTGGCGTAGCTGCTCTGGCTGATTTAGGATTGCTGCGTCTCTACTGCTTGCATGACTGGCCATGCTCCGGCAGTGTCGACTGTTCAGGACAGACATTGTATGTCCACACAGGACGGTTGGCAGTAGGCTCCCTGTTGCACGGAAGTGAGGAAAGAAGAGCTTCAGTTCCAAAGAAGATATATTACAGCAAACGATAAGTGGGACCAAGACAAGTCTCCTCAAAACCAGAGTCTAGAGCCGAGGGACCTGGAACATTTAGTATGGATGCCACGTCGCTTATTGGCATAGCTGCTCTGGCTTATTTGGGATTGCTGCATCTCTACTGTTTGCTTGACCGGCCATGTCCGGCAGGGTCGACTGTTGAGGACAGACATTGTATGTCCACACAGGACGGTTGGGGGTAAGCTCCCTGTTGCACAGAAGCAAGGAAAGAAGAGCTTCAATTCCAAAGAAGATAAATTACAGCAAATGATAGGTGGGACCAAGACAAGTCTCATCAAAACGAGTCTTGAACCAAGGGACCTGGAACATTTAGTATGGATGCCACGTCGCTTACTGGCATAGCTGCTCTGGCTGATTTGGGATTGCTGCATCTCTACTGCTTGCATGACTGGCCATGATCCGGCAGGGTGGACTGTTGAGGACGGACATTGTCTGTCCACACAGGACGGTTGGTAGTAGGCTCCCTGTTGAACGGAAGCGATTGGGCATGACGAGCATAGAGATGTGGAATCCTATGTCGGCTAGGATGAATGGCCGTGCTCATGCAGGGTGGGCAGTGTATCATACACAGTGCTTGTGGCAGTGGTCACCTTGCATGAGTGCAGTCAGGCATTATGGGCAGACCTAGGTCTTCGTATATGAGCTGTGATTACCATGTCGCTCACTGGCGTAGCTGCTCTGGCTGATTTAGGATTGCTGCGTCTATACTGCTTTCATGACTGGCCATGCTCCGGCAGGGTCGACTGTTGAGGACAGACATTGTATGTCCACACAGGACGGTTGGCAGTAGGGTCCCTGTTGCACGGAACCGAGGAAAGAAGAGCTTCAATTCCAAAGAAGATAAATTACAGCAAACGATAAGTGGGACCAAGACAAGTCTCATCAAAACCAGAGTCTAGAGCCAAGGGACCTGGAACATTTAGTATGGATGCCACGTCACTTACCGGCATAGCTGCTCTGGCTGATTTGTGATTGCTGCATCTCTACTGCTTGCATGACTGGCCATGCTCTGGCAGGGTGGACTCTTTGGGACAGACATTGTCTGTCCACACAGGATGGTTGGCGGTAGGCTCCCTGTTGAACGGAAACGATCGTGCATGACGAGCATAGAGATGTGGAATCCTATTGTCGGCTAGGATGAATGGCCTTGCTCATGCAGGGTGGGCAGTGTCTCATCCCAAATGCTTGTGGCAGTGGTCACCTTGCATGAGTTCAGACAAGCATTATGGGCAGTCCAAGGTCCTCATATATGTGCTGTGATTACCATGTCGCTCACTGGTGTAGTTGCTCTGCCTGATTTTGGATTGCTGCGTCTCTACTGCTTGCATGACTGGCCATGCTCCGGCAGGGTCGACTGTTGAGGACAGACATTTTCTGTCCACACAGGATGGTTGGCGGTAGGCTCCCTGTTGCACAGATGCGGTCAGGCATGACGAGCATAGAGATGTGGAATCCTATGTCGGCTAGGATGAATGGCCGTGCTTATGCTGGGTGGCAGTGTCTCATCCCAAATGCTTGTGGCAGTGGTCACCTTGCATGAGTGCAGTCAGGCATTATGGGCAGTCCAAGGTCCTCGTATATGTGGTGTGATTACAATGTTGCTCACTGGATTAGCTGCTCTGGCTGATTTGGGATTGCTGCGTCTCTACTGCTTGCATGACTGGCCATGCTTGGCAGGGTGGACTGTTGAGGACAGACATTGTCTGTTCACACAAGACGGTTGGCGGTAGGCTCCCTCTTGCACGGATGCTGTCGGGCATGACGAGCATAGAGATGTGGAATCCTATGTCGTCTAGGATGAATGCTGTGTTCATGCAGGGTGGGCAGTGTCTCATCCCCAATGCTTGTGGCAGTGGTCACCTTGCATTGAGTGCAGTTAGGCATTATGGGTAGTCCAAGGTCCTAGTATATGTGCTGTGATTACCATGTCGCTCATTGGCATAGCTGCTCTGGCTGTTTGGGATTGCTGCGTCTCTACTGCTTGCATGACTGGCCATGCTCTGGCAGGGTGGACTGTTGAGGACAGACATTGGCTGTCCACAGGACTGTTGGCAGTAGGCGTCCTGTTGCATGGATGCGGTCGGGCATGACGAGCATAAAGATGTGGAATCCTATGTCGGCTAGGATGAATGGCCGTGCTCATGCTGGGTGGGAAGTGTCTCATCCCAAATTCTTGTGACAGTGGTCACCTTGCATGAGTGCAGTCAGGCATTATGGGCAGTCCAAGGTCCTCGTATAAGTGCTGTGATTACCATGTCACTCCCTGGCGTAGCTGCTCTGGCTGATTTGGGATTGCTGTGTCTCTAATGCTTGCATGACTGGCCATGCTCTGGCAGGGTCAACTGTTGAAGACAGACATTGTATGTCCACACAGGACGGTTGGCGGTAGTCTCCCTGTTGCACGGATGCGGTCAGGCATGACGAGCATAGAGATGTGGAATCCCATGTCGGGTAGGATGAATGGCGGTGCTCATACAGGGTGGGCAGTGTCTCATCCCAAATGTTTGTGGCAGTGGTCACCTTGCACAAGTGCAGTCAGGCATTATTGGCAGTCCAAGGTCCTCGTATATGTTCTGTGATTACCATGTCGCTCACTGGCGTAGCTACTCTGGCTGATTTGGGATTGCTGAGTCTCTACTGCTTGCATGACTGGCCATGCTTGGCAGGGTGGGCTGTTGAGGGCAGTCATTGTCTGTCCACAGAGGACGGTTGGCGGTAGGCTCCCTGTTGCACAGATGCAGTCAGGCATGACGAGAATAGAGATGTGGAATCCTATGTCGGCGAGGATGAATGGCTGTGCTCATGCTGGGTGGGTTGTTTCTCATCCCAAATGCTTGTGGCAGTGGTCACCTTGCACGAGTGCAGTCAGGTATTATGGGCAGTCCAAGATCCTCATATATGTGGTATGATTACCATGTCGCTCAGTGGCTTATCTGCTCTGGCTGATTTGGGATTGCTGCATCTCTGCTGCTTGCATGACTGGCCATGATCCGGCAGGGTGGACTGTTGAGGACAGACATTGTCTGTCCACACAGGACGGTTGGCGGTAGGCTCCCTGTTGCACGGATGCTGTCGGGCATGATGAGCATAGAGATGTGGAATCCTATGTCATCTATGATGAATGGCCATGCTCATACAGGGTGGGCAGTGTCTCATCCCAAATGTTTGTGGCAGTGGTCACCTTCCACGAGTGCAGCCAGGCATTATGGGCAGTCCAAGGTCCTCATATATGTGGTGTGATTAACATGTCGCTCACTGGAGTAGCTGCATTGGAGGACTTGGGCTTGCTGCGTCTCTGCTGCTTGCATTCTGGCCATGATCCGGCAGGGTGGACTGTTGAGGACAGACATTGTCTGTCCACACAGGACGGTTGGCGGTAGGCTCCCTGTTGCACGGATGGGGTCGGGCATGACGAGCATAGAGATGTGGAATCTTATGTCGGCTAGGAAGAATGGCCGTGCTCATGCAGGTTAGGCAGCAACTCATCCCAAGTGCTTGTGGCAGTGGTCACCTTGCATGAGTGCAGTCAGGCATTATGGGCAGTCTAAGGTCCTCATATATGTGGTGTGATCACCATGTCGCTCAGTTGAGTATCTGCTCTAGCTGATTTGGGATTGCTGTGTCTCTACTGCTTGCATGACTGGCCATGCTTGGCAGGGTGGACTGTTGAGGACAGAAATTGTCTGTCCACACAGGATGGTTGGCGGTTGGCGGATGCGATTGGGCATGACGAGTACAGAGATGTGGAACCCTATGTCGGCTAGGATGAATGGCCGTACTCATGCAGGGTAGGCAGCGTCTCATCCCAAGTGCTTGTGGCAGTGGTCACCTTGCACGAGTGCAGTCAGGCATTATGGGCAGTCCAAGGTCCTCATATATGTGGTGTGATTACCATGTCGCTCACTGGAGTAGCTGCTCTGGCATTGCTCGTGCAAGGTGGACTTTTGAGGACAGGAATTGTCTCTCCACACAGGACGGTTGGCGGTAGGCTTCCTGTTGCACGGATGCGATCGGGCATGACGAGCATAGAGATGTGGAATCCTAGATCGGCTAGGATGAATGGCCGTGCTCATGCAGGGTGGGCTTTGTCTCATCCAAAATTCTTGTGGCAGTGGTCACCTTGCATGAGTGCAGTCAGGCATTATGGGCAGTCCAAGGTCCTCATATAATATGTGGTGTGATTACCATGTCGCTTACTGGTGAAGCGGGGAAAGGGGAAGGGGGAGGTATGGTGTTGGTAGGGGGAAGGGGGAAGGGTCGTGGAGGAAGACTGTAAGCTGGAAAAAAATACTGAAAAAATACGATAGCAAGGGATCAAGTTTCACTAATATTGATGAAACAGAACGAATTGCTTTTGTTAGAAACATGTCCGTTGACAGGACAGGTGCTAAATATCCTAATTATAATCTCATGAATTACCCTTCGAGAATCTAGTCCAGGTGCCCCAGATAATTAAAAATAGTAGGGAAGACGACTGATATTCTTCTAAAAACTCACATACAATTTGTCATTACCCAGCTAACATAGTAAGAAAAATATAGCCATAATGTAACCAGCGTTCATCGTTTCAACTGAGCTGTTTCAGGAATGAAACTGAAGTAAATACAAAGTTGGTCTTAAGAAAAGGGAGGAGGGGGGGTGTTAAGACAGTTTATTATAAGGACTCGATACATCTCCGTGGTTTTTTACTGGCACTCGTCCAGCTGTTTATATCTTGTGGTGCTCATTCCATAATCGGTCTTGGCACCAATTTTAAAGAAGGCTCCAACCCTCCCTATTCATCCGGGCTTGAGAACGGCACTGATTAGGGCTAGTTTCCCCCTCTCCCCCACTTTCTCCCCCCTCCCTCCATCCTGCCCCGATTTGTAGTACACAAATAACAGCCATGTACAGAATTACTGAGACCATATGTACAGTCGGTCACATATATTAGTAAACACATTTCAGCCACAAGGGCTGGATGTGATCTGGTAACACTGGAACTGTGCCTCCAGACGTACGATGAAACCCGCCCCGCCACACGTCTTCCCCCAACATTTTTCCCTCCACCATTCACTCCCACCCTTTCAAGCACACGTTTATAACTTCTGCTCCATCTATCTAATTTCTCCTTTAAGGAAAATAATACAGCTGAATCTATTTTGTAGGTTTATTTTCTCATCATGAAGGCGAGAAAACCCGTCTGTTCAACTTTAGTTGTAATAATATTATTACTTGCTGTTACCGACAGAAGAATCAACTCGGTTTTTATGACGCTCTCTTGTAATAATGGGATTTAGCTATCTACCAATAAAAGCCTTGTCTATCAAATAACAGCATACCTACTACTCTTTAATTGTAATATCAACAGCCGCATTCCAAATTCTTATTATTACAAAGACAACTAGCTTCAGATCGTGTAGGACCTTACGTAACTCAAATTAAGCATGAAGAAATAAAGAAGGCATAAGTTGAGGAGAGAAAGACCTCCATAGGCCTAGAAGACACTGAAGGAGGAGAAACAAAGAGACAGTTATAAGAGAGAGGACAACAGCAAGAAGGAGGCAGACGGAAAGGAGACACAGTGTAATAGAGCTGAGAGTGTGGCTGGTGTCACAAGGGGCACCATTACCCTCTTAAGTATAAAGGGGGCTTAGTTCTTGACTTGTCATAGGGGCTATTATGGGAGTCGATTCTTCCTTATGGTTGGACGTTTGTTTGGTCACAACCGACTATCATTGGATCACATCCGACATTGGGTCAAATTCTCGTATTTTTGTGCATGATTTTAACTGCTCGGCATACGTCTACATTTATCGATGGCAAGCATGTGCGTTTTTGTTTGTTTGTGTTCGTCCTGCAGGTGAGAATTCCCACGTTAAGAATGTATCAAGAAATAATGATTATATCCTATATATATATATATAATATATATATATATATATATATATATATATATATATATGTATATATATATATATATATATATATATATATATATATATATATATATATATATATATATATATATATATATATAATATATATATAATCTATATAGATACATATTACATATAATATATCTCTGTATATAGATATTTCTCTCTCTCTCTCTCTCTCTCTCTCTCTCTCTCTCTATCTCTCTCTCTCTCTCTCAGCCTATATATACATATTATATATATATATATATATATATATATATATATATATATATATATATATATATATATATATATATATATATATATATATAATATATATATATAATATATATATAATATATATATATATATATGTTATTTGACGTCCAAACCTGATATTAGTAACATTTTAACGTATACGTAATTAAGGGACAAATATTACAGCACCCTATAATTAAGGATGCACAATTGATTGAAAAATAACCATTTTATTATAAATGTGATATAATAAGATATGACAAGAACAAACTATTGCTTAGTCTCAATGAAAGCACATTACACTTCAACCAGCAACAATATCATAGTTTTATTAAGATTTTCTGAACAAATTCATCTCGCTACAAAAAAAGTTTCCTCCCTTCTGTTACAGTATCAGTATTTAGTCCATCCACCATCGTTGGCGATGACCAATACCTTGAAATACTGGAAGACGTGATGGTCCCAACTGTTCGAGCCATGGCATTTCCCTACCCAGAGCGCATTCTGTTCATGCAAGTATGTAGAGTTTCATCTCGCAAATTGCAGTAATAGGGAAAACTCTGTTGTAGTGCTGGTTTCATTAACTTGTATTATTAACTTCTTCTATTTAAACAGAACTTGTTACAAAATGTAAAAATATATGAGTTGTTGCGAGTCAGAAGAGAACATTTGAGCTCCGTGAGAACGAATCAGTTGTATGGTTGTTGGTTCTTGAGCTATTCGCCATCTTCTGGCATCAAAGTCCAAGGGTGATTTTTCCTTGTTTTAAGAAACTACTCGCGGCGTTTGTTTCCTTTTTGACTCGCAACGACTCAGCACTGTGTGTTGTAACTACAAAATATCTGACTTTCATTTGGTATTAATTTAGTAGGCAATGGTAATGCTGCTATTATTATTATTATTATTATTATTATTATTATTATTATTATTATTATTATTATTATTATTATTATTATTATTATTATATAAAGTAACAAAAGTCCACACTTATGTAAAATGTGTATTATAAATACATAAAAGACGGAAGCTTTCGTCTAGTTGATCAGTAGATCTCATCAGCCGTACTGATTTCTCCTTTTCAAAAAATATACAAAAAAGTTACGAAGTACAGGCAGGACTCTGGAACCGTCTCCAAGGGAGGTAACAACCAAAAACAAGCTATCTCAATCATGTTATTCCCTCGTTCAAATGTCTGGCCAAAAGACGAGCCGATCGTCGTGGTTGAACTACCTCTTCTGGAGACGGTTCCAGAGTCCTGCTGTCCTTGTTAACTTCTTTGTATATTTTTTGAAAAGG
>NC_087204.1:84920729-84928229 GCF_015104395.2 Macrobrachium nipponense
GATACGGGAAGACAGAATTCCCCGGAGCTAACGTTGATAGACGTCGATTGATCACCATTGAAGGTATCAATCACATTAAACTGATCCTTCCGACCGTCCAATTGAGGGTCACCAGACCTCACTTCTCCAAAGAATGTACTCTTGCAGTTGCAAGCTACATCCCAGAGGTTACGACCTCCTCCTAGGGCAAGACATGAAGTCTCCCTCACAATTCAAAAAGCCTAGGGGTCCTAACCCCATGTCAATTCACTCCAAAGCAAGGAGTCACCGAAATTCTACTTCCTCTAGGAAGTACATCCACCAACAGTCTCCCCCGTTACCAAGGAGGGAGATTGACCATTCACAGTTCCGTTGCAAGACCTGTAACGTAATAGGGCACTCCACAAATTGGCCTAGGTGCCCTAGCAAGTTATGTGCAGCGGACACTGTCCAAGTCCCACAAGGCTTAGCCTTCCAAAAGAGACAGGACCCTCTGTCTCCCATAACCAAGGGCACGCTGAGAGGTATTGCACCTCCAGTACCCGCCACAGGTCCAGTCGACCTCAACTCTCTGCCAGTGCCACTTGGCAGCACTGAGCAGTGCCAAGCTCCGTCCAGCCTGGACGTAGAGACCACCACCGAACTTGACCTCTGCGCCTGCCCCGAGCTAGCGCCAGCGCCTAACCTTATCAAGGATCCTCCTACAGGAGATCCTCCAACAGGCATGGAGCTTACCACAGCCCATGGCCAATCACTAGTTCCTTCTTCTTCATCCTTACCTCTGTCGCCCGAGGATGAACCTCCGGCAGACCTTACCTTTGTACCTCCTCTGGAAAACCAGGAACTGCCCGACCAGGAGTCAGCCTGGAGTTTTCCCCTCACGACGGTTGTCGCAGCAGCCGGAGTGAGGGCCTCCCCTGCAGTAGGTTCCACCTCTACGACGGTTGCTGCAGAGACCGAAGTAGGGTGTTCTCCTGAAATCCTTCAGGCTACCACTGCCTCTGCTCCTGCCGGCGTTTCTGGCCTTTCCCCAGAGTCTGTGCCTCCGTCTACTCCTAGGACTAGTATAGCCAGGTCCTGGAGGAATAAGAAGAAGAAGAAGAAGGGACGTAACCAATCATTAACATATTAACAAAAGAGCCACATGCTCTCCTTGACACCTGTGCCCGAGGTACATGTCGCATTCAGTTTGCAGAATGATCCTGGCACCTACCCAGAGAAGGTAGCCAGCCTGATCTCTGCCAGTAGCACTAACCCTCTAACCCCTAGCCATTGTAATACTAACCCTCACCTAAATATAATTACCTCATTGCATTTCCCTCCTGGTCAATTAACCACTCATCATCCCCACGCATCATTACCTCTCATTATGTATTTTAACAATTCCGTCGCTGAACTACTGCTGTGCGTACCACACTCTGGAATGATTGCGTCTTCATTTAACTGTATTTGAGTAGGTTTAGGCTAATGATTTAGTACCAGGGCATTAGGTTAGTAGCAAGTAGAATTTTCAAGTAACCTTATCTAGGGGTAGAGTAGACTGTCGTCACATGACAACCCGTAGTTATTACTTAGGCTAGACTACATTACTCCATTAAGTTAGTACACTTAGCATCTCCGCCTATACGTTAGGTAGGCCACTGTAGTTAGCTGTATCGCCGCTCTACAGACTTCAAGTTAAGTAGTAGGGAACTGGGTAGTCGAGACGATCAATCTATTTAAGCCAAGACCTCACGCCCGAAGGGAGTGAATGCCTTCTAACAGGGGGAGCTGTGACGTTTTACAGATCATTCGTCTACCCCGCAATTAATTAATTAATTCGATTGGAAACGGCAGCCATTTCTTTAGAATATCAGCTGATTTTTAGGAAACGCGGGAACCAAAACCCGCCAGCCAGAGATAGGGGTGGATTCCCCAGTTGGGAAAAGTGTCTTTTATCAGCTGTAGGACGTATCTCAAAAGGGAAGGGTGTAGGCAGATTTGTACTTCTTAGACTATACCTTAAGCTCTCTTTCCTGTGACCCCTCGCTGGCTGTATGCTTGTTTTCCAGGATTTGCCTTGATCGTGGGGGGTTAAGCTGACCTCCAACCCCCAACCAACCCACCTGAATTCTGTCTCAGTCGGCTGCGAGACGTGATCTCGGACAGAGGTCAAATTACCTGCCTTCCTGTTAGGCCTATCCAGGGTGTGAGTGGCGCGCCGATGACCCAGGCCTCAGACAAAGGGAAGAGCCACATTTTCTACAAAGAGACACTGAACACGACATCCAGGTACGTCTTGTGGAACAGCATATTGCCAGTCTCTCCCTTATCACCTATTATAATTTTGATCCTCATTCTCCAATTCAATTTCCAGCAACAAAAGCATTCATCCTTTTGTTCCCTCTCACTGCCTCATGCCGCATGCTTCCCCTTGTGTGATCGTCCCAGACCAATGGAGTCATTGCATACTTCAGTGAAACCTTAAAAGTTCCTTCTCCCCAGTATTAGAGAATTAATTAATCAAAGCAAGAAGTCATTTTTCCTTTTATCTTGTTTAATCTGGGATTCTTTTCCAGATTCCATGAGTCACGTGCCGTCTCTCTGCCCGCAAGTGTGCATTACCCAAGTGTATGAAAACCAGCTATAACAGCTCAATGGAGCCATCATTTACCTTTTCTCCAGCCCAGCACGGCTTTTAGTAAATAAATAGCTTTAAGTAACGAGCTGAGTTTTCTGGCGACCCTTCCCTCTAAAGAAATTAATAATAACTATCAGTTTACGGTAAGTTAAAGCAATTCCCTCTTGAAATCCCTCAATCACTTCCGTTTACGTATCTAGCCTCTCTCAAGGCCCGCTATATACTAAAAATATAGATATATATATATATATATATATATATATATATATATATATATATATATATATATATATATATATATATATATACATATATATATATATATATATAATATATATATATATATATATATATATATATATAATATATATATATATCGTGTGTGTCTGGGTGTGTTTTATTTACATAAATTGTCTCATTTCTAAATTACAGAACCTTTGATATTCTTTTCACACTCTAAAAGAAAGGTTACCTTATAAGAGGCACGTGACTTTTCGTGGACGTTGAAGAGTGTTCAGCTTTAGCACCTTAAAAAACAGTATGAATAAGTAACCTAACAACGCCACCGTTTATGTGTATGTGTGTGTATTCAAGAGGAGAGAGAGAGAGAGAGAGAGAGAGAGAGAGAGACTTCGTTCATTTTACATTTGTTTTGAAGATCGCGATTTGATATGAGTAATGCCGCATTAGCTCAGAATAAATATATATGATATATATATATATATATATATATATATATATATATATATATATATATATAATATATATATATATAAAGGTAGATCCCGCGTTCGTTGGCTTATACCTTTATTTATGCATTAATCACGTTCCAGACTTTCGTGATTCAGTTATCACACCACACACACACACACACACACACACACACACACACACACACACACACACACACACACACACACACATATATATATATATATATATATATATTATATATATATATATATATATATATATAAAGACAAAAGCCACGAAGGAAAGTGAAACAATGGAGTACCGCTCAATGCCTTTCGACTCTCGTCTTTTGTAAGCTGACTGATATAAACTTGAGTAAGTTTACAAAGAAAGCTCGTATAAATGACGGATAGGGATTATAAAGGAAAATATGTAGTACCTGGAATCCAACACACCTGGAAATTAGTACACCTGCCCTGTGGGGACGATTTAATAGGTTTACAAAACATTAAGTCCAACTGCTCGGAAGCAGGGACAAGACAATTAGCCATCATTTGCAACTACCCAACGGAGCTCCCTTTGGATCCTCTCATCGAGTTAACCACATTCTGTGAATGTATAGAGAAGTGTTTAACAAGGTTCAAAGCACCTTCACGGATGGTCCTTGCTG
Source organism: Macrobrachium nipponense (assembly GCF_015104395.2). Classification (NCBI taxonomy): domain Eukaryota; kingdom Metazoa; phylum Arthropoda; class Malacostraca; order Decapoda; family Palaemonidae; genus Macrobrachium; species Macrobrachium nipponense. Next base: position 84,924,692 of record NC_087204.1, read on the forward strand.
CCTTGAAAGGACCAGTCCCGAGATAAGTAGGGATTAAAATATGGGGATATTTTTCCACAAAGGAATCCATTCTGGAGCCTCTCATGTGTCACAGATGTCAGTTTTATGACCATTTTCAGGACCATTGCAGAAAAAAAATACATCTTAATTTAACCAGATCACTGAGCTGATTAACAGCTCTCCTAGGGTTGGCCCAAAGGATTGAATATTTTTACGTGGCTAGGAACCAATTGGTTACTTAGCAACGGGACCTACAGCTTCTTGCGGGATCCGAACCACATCGAGAAATGAATTTCTATCAACAGAAATAAAATCCTCTGATTCCGCGTTGGCAGAGCATGGAATCGAACCCGGACCCTGAGATCGGAAGTCGATCTGTAGTAGGAAGCAAGAAAACCAAGTTGTTGTCAGGGGGGGGGTACCCACAACACCCAAGTGCCCCAACTGTTCTGAACGTCACCATGCGTGGTTCAAAGGACGCAGTGCCCGTTTATCCCGCATTGCACAGTTCAAAGCAAGAGCCAACCCATCAAGACCACCTCTCACAGCAATACCTGCATCCAGACAAACGACAATCCCAGAACCATGGATAGAAATGATGAAGACATGCTTGAAAGAGGGTCTCATACTCAATTAAAGTATCATAAAATCCAGAAAATCAGAATCTGAGCATCTGACCCACAATAGCTCAGCTGCCCTCCTACTGATAATATATTTATTAAAACCAAAAGAATATCCAAAGTATATTTCCAAGCAGTAACTACCTCGTACATACCCCACGATTTCATTCCTTCACCCTGGGGGGTTAAATTGGATCATATTCGGGAGTCTATCGACTTAACGTGGAAGTATTCATTTTCTGACTTCTAACCTTATTTCCTTCCCGCTGGGTTTCCCGAGAAGCAGAGCTCGGAATGCCCTCAACAAGTATGAGACGTTCATTCACGAAAGAATGTTTCATCTGCGGTTTGACTACTCTGTTTTTTTTTCATCTGTCCATCCGCCTGTGGTGTTTTCGCATGGTAACACTGCGTCCCGGGCTTTAAATAGTTATGCTATGTGTAAGTTTTAGGTAAATAAAAGGATATCTGGGTGTACATTTGCAACTGAAAAGTGTTTTAATAATTTATTGTATGCGAATTACCACCCGTTAATATTCGAAATAGGGTTATTATTATTGTTGAATGTAAGCTGAATGTAACTATCTAAAGCCCGGGCTGCAGTGTTACCATACGCATATACCACAGGCGGATGGACAGATGAAAAAAAAACAGAGTATAGTTTCCTTTTATTGTATTCATTTTTTTTTTTGTCTATTCAATTATTATAAAGAAACTTTTCTGTTCTGGGATCCAATAACAAAATCGAAAAGGATACTACTGAACACTCTCTTTCATTTAGGATTTTTATCCTTTTAAGCTGTTAATAATGAACGTTGACTGTGACATTAAGGAAAACGCTTAGAATAATACCTGCCACAAGTTTTACGGAGAGGAGACTTCTTAGCAAACTTACTTCATAAAGACTGAGGATGAAGAAAGTTATGACGAAAGGTAGGAACCCGAAAAGAGTAAAACGATCATTCATGTTTCATTTATTCTCGTCTTGCTCCGTTTATTTTCTAGACTTTATAAATCAAACCTCAACATGGAAGTCTTTTTCTCGTTTTCACGCTAAAAGCAAACACTCCTGTTGTGAATGCAGATATGCAAATGGGTTACTTTGTCATAATCAGCCGTTAATTTTAAACATACCGGGGGAGGGCAGCTTTTTTATTATGTGTGGGAGCCAAAGACGGCAAAATCTCTAATACATAAGTTGCTCGCGTGCAAACAAAATATTGGGGGAACACTTTACAATATGGCGTCTTTTACGCGTAATGCTGGTTGCCACATATACATAAACACAATCTACAGATGTTAAATTTAGCATCAGCAAAACAGTAAACAATAACCGATTTTTTTTCATCAAATAAATCAGTTATACGTTTTCCCATCTTTTTCACTACAGTACAATGGCCAGTTTCATAATAGTTTTATTGAAAACAAAACAATAAAAGAAGGTAAAACTAATGATACTCCGTATTAATTTTAATATGATACGAATGATGCATCAAAACTATGGAATAAATATAAATATACAGTTTATCTACCTACATAACTAGATGTATCAAGGAAGTGAAACTTTATAATGTTTAAAAAAATACATAAAATACATATATTTTAAGGCTTTAAAAAATATGAATTGGTATTATAAATCCCTAATACCTTTTTTTACAGCATTTCTCTGTTACTCTTTGCTCTGATCAATCCTTTTCAATATTTTCCATATGTCGACTCTTAGTAAGGTCAACGGATTTCTGCCTCCAAATTGAGCTCCTTTGAAATTCAATCAACTGTATTTCAAAATCAGCCGTATCTGCCCTCGAAAACATCTGAAAGTTTTATTCATCCAGCATTATAATTCCTGGAAACGTAGTGAATTAGGCTACCATTTCTAAATCCCTAACATGAGCAAATCTTAAAAATTCCAGCTAAAAAGCTGACTCAAATTATGTATTTAAAAAATCAAAAAAACTTTTGAAGACATCTGCAGTCGGTTTTATCATCCGTTGGGAGAAAATGTTACAAGTGCACATGACAAAAAGTCCCCCACCCTCCAACACAACAAGTTAGATAGTTATCTAATTATTTATCATTTTCAAGGCAAGTCCAGGGTATCGGGTGCCGGAAAGAAGTCATTGGCGTACCACTTTTAGTACGTGTGCCAGGGGCTGCCCAACCCCTAGCCTATACAGTTATGATATAGTATACTTCCCCTACTGCCTTCTGATTCCTTGAAACATTTCTCTTCTAAGAGGTTACCACAACATTTTTTTTTAGGTTCGATTGTTTTAGGTCTCTAACTGAAGTTACAATTAAGTTCGTATATATGTAAGGTAAATTCATCTATGCTTACCAAACTTCGGCTGCTGTTACCTATTACAGTAGTCCAAGAGGACGTCACTAAAGCAATTCACAATTTATAATATTTAAAATTGCCAATTAAACCATTGTCCACCTGCGATTTCATCTTCTATTTTAAAATAATCACGTTGTCGATCTAATAGCTAACCTAATTTATTCTTTATTACAAAGGTAATCATTATTCCATATGTATTAAAACTTATGATCATCGATTCATTTTTCAATTATCAAAATAGCGATATAAGACTTAAATCTATATATATATATATATATATATATATATTATATATATATAGTAACTTTCTGTTTATCTGTTCGTTATGCATGCCCAGACTATGGAAGCTAAGATCCCCAATTTTTACCATAGACTCTTCTCACCGCCCCAAGAAGGTTTTAGTCAAAATCCGAAATTCGAGGGCCGTTTCTACGGTTTGGCCTTAACCCCTCTTTTTCATACCCCCTCATTTTTATTTTACAAGTTTCTAAGTTGACAGCAAACTCTTCGGATTTTTCACAACTTCCTTGGAGTGACAGGATCCCAAGTGATTCCTTATTCTGAAAGTGATTGCATA
>NC_087204.1:84933229-84960729 GCF_015104395.2 Macrobrachium nipponense
TCTGCCTGTTTCTCCCTGTTTAGATCTCTCCTTTCTCCTGGTTTGAAAAGCTGAGAGATATTCCACCTTCGACCCCTCCCAAAGAGCTCGAAGCCATAAGCCACGTGAAGTTGAAGTCTATCGTGGAGAGGAAGAAGGTGGAATTTCGCTTAGCTTTTCAAACCAGGAGGAAGGAGAAATTTGAACTGGGAGATGGAACCTTACGTTAAAGATTATGGCCAGCTCCCCCTTCCAACAAATGACACCTCATATATATATATATATATATATATATATATATATATATATATATATATATATATATATATATATATATATATATATATATATATATATATATAAAATTCACCATAACATGACTGGAATATCTTGAAGTAATAAAAGTCCACACTTATGAGAATGTGTATCAAAATACATAAAAGACCGGAGCTTTCGTCTACTTGATTAGTAGACCTCATCAGCCGTACTGATATTTCCTTTTCAATATATATACAAAAAATTTACGAAGGACAGGCAGGACCCTGGTACCGTCTCCAGAAGAGGTAGTTCAACCACGACGATCGACTCGTCTTTTGGCCAGACATTTGAACGAGGGAAGAACATGATTGAGATAGTTTGTTTTGGTTGTTATCTCCCTTGGAGACGGTTCCAGAGTCCTGCCTGTACTTCGTAACTTTTTTGTATATTTTTGAAGGAAAAATCACTACGGCTGATGAGATCTACTGATCAAGTAGACGAAAGCTCCAGTGTTTTATGTATTTTTAATACATATTTTATATAGTGTGAACTTTTATTACTTCATATTATAACATATAATAATAATAATAATAATAATAATAATAATAATAATAATAATAATAATAATAATAATAATAATAATAATAATAGCAGCATTACCATTGCCAACTAAATTAATACCAAATGAAAGTCAGATATTCTGTAGTTACAACACTCGGTGCTGAGTCGTTGCGAGTCAAAAAGGAAACAAATGCCGTGAGTAGTTTCGTAAAACAAGGAAAAATCACCCTTGAACTTTGATGCCAGAAGATGGCGAATACCTCAAGAACCAACAACCATACAACTGATTCGTTCTCACGGAGCTCAAATGTTCTTCCTTCTGACTGCAACAACTCATATATTTTTACATTTTGTAACAAGTTATGTATAAATAGAAGAAGTTAATAATACAAGTTAATGAAACCAGCACTACAACAGAGTTTTCCCTATTACTGCAATTTGCGAGATGAAACTACATACTTGCATGAACAGAATGCGCTCTGGGTAGGGAAATGCCATGGCTCGAACAGTTGGGACCATCACGTCTTCCAGTATTTCAAGGTATTGGTCGGCGTTGAATCTTCCCTGTATTTCTGCCAGCTCACCCAGGGTGTATAAGTTAACCCACAACGTTTACAGGTAAACGTGGCCGCTTCTGGCTTGATCGTAGATGTGCTTACTGGAGTATCCTGTATTATTGCATCGCCAACAGTGCAACTGTCCGTGCGAGGTCGACACAAATGTTTTCTCATCAGAAAAAAAAAAAAAACTCTTGCCCAGAAACCTAAGTCTTCGTTGACATACTGCCGGGCAAAATGAAGGCGCCAGCGATGGTGGATGGACTAAATACTGATACTGTAACAGAAGGGAGGAAACATTTTTTGGTAGCGGGATGAATTTATTCAGAAAGTCTTAATAAAACTAAGATATTGTTGTTGTTTGAAGTGTAATGTGCCTTCATTGAGACTAAGCAATAGTTTTTTTTGGTCGAATCTTATTATATAACATATTTCATATTAAATCGTTATTTTTCAATCTCATTGTGTATCCGTAATTATAGGGTGCTGTAATATTTGTCCCTAATTACGTATACGTTAAAATGTTACTAATATCAGGTTTTTGACGTCAAATGTATAACATATATATATATATATATATATATATATACATATATATATATATATATATATATATATATATATATATATATATATATATATATATATATATATATATATATATATATATATATATATATATATATATATATATATAAAAGGATATAATCTCATTATTACTTGATACATTCTTAACGTGGGAATTCACACCTGCAGGACGAACACAAACAAACAAAAACGCACATGCTTGCCATCGATAAATGTAGACGTATGCCGAGCAGTTAAAATCATGCACAAAAATACGAGAATTTGAGCCCAATGTCGGATGTGATCCAATGATAGTCGGTTGTGACCAAACAAATGTCCAACCATAAGGAAGAATCGACTCCCATAATAGCCCCTATGACAAGTCAAGACCTATGCCCCCTTTATACTTAAGAGGGTAATGGTGCCCCTTGTGACACCAGCCACACTCTCAGCTCTATTACACTGTGTCTCCTTTCCGTCTGCCTCCTTCTTGCTGTTGTCCTCTCTCTTATAACTGTCTCTTTGTTTCTCCTCCTTCAGTGTCTTCTAGGCCTATGGAGGTCTTTCTCTCCTCAACTTATGCCTTCTTTATTTCTTCATGCTTAATTTGAGTTACGTAAGGTCCTACACAATCTGATGCTAGTTGTTGTGTAAATAATAAGAATTTGGAATGCGGCTGTTGATATTATAATTATAATTAAAGAGTAGTAGGTATGCTGTTATTTGATAGACAAGGCTTTTATTGGTAGATAGCTAAATCCCATTATTACAAGAGAGCGCCACGAAACCGAGTTAATTCTTCTGTCGGTAACAGCAAGTAATAATATTATTATGACAAAAGTTGAACAGACGGGTTTTCTCGCCTCCACATGATGAGAAAATAAACCTACAGAATAGATTCAGTTATATTATTTTCCTTAAAGGAGAAATTAGAGAGAGGGAGTAGAAGTTATAAACGTGTGCTTGAAAGGGTGGTGTGAAGGTTGGAGGGAAAAATGTTTGGGGAAGACGTGTGGAGGGCGGTGGCCACGGTGGAGGGGCGGGTTTCATCGTGCGTCTGGAGGCACAGTTCCAGTGTTACCAGATCACATCCAGCCCTTGTGGCTGAATTGTGTTTACTTATATGTGTGGCCGACTGTACATTCGCCTATCAGCTTTGCGAGCAATAACAAATAGTATATTATTATTTGCAGAAAACAGAGCGACGGGTGGGGGGGGGGGGGGGGGGGGAGTGTGGAGGTATTATATTCGCCTATTAGCTCTGAGTAGCAATAACAAATATATTATTATTATTATTATTATTATTATTATTATTATTATTATTATTATTATTCATAAGATGAACTTCATTCATAAGGAATAAGGCGCCAAAGGGGCCACTGGCTCGAAATTCAAGCTTCCAAAGAATATAGCGCGCATTAGGAAGCAAGAGGAGGTAAAGAAAAATACAGAAAGAAGAGATCTCACTTATCATAAAGGAAAAATAAAACAATAAATTAACATATACATAAAAATGTATCAAAATGCAAGGAGAATAGCATTAGGGAACTCACTGGAAATCTAGAAATATAATCCAAACTAACTTCGGTTTGGTAGAAAAACTGTCAGGTAATGCTGTTCGTCTTCGCTCTGACTGAGAATTAAAATCGTTAACTTTTAGGCGATGTTTATGGGAATTCTAGGCTTGAGGTAAAAATGGAAAAAAAATAACCTTTAACTTAAACGGTTACTCTATAATGGAGAATTCAAGCTTGATGAAAAAAAAAAACAAAAAAATATCTATTTTCAGCATCTTATGATACAGATTCGGAGTTTGAAGTAAAAAAAAAAAAAAAAAAAAAAAAAACAAAAAAAAAAAAAAAAAAAAAAAAAAATTCTAGGAGTTCACTTTAAGCGAGAATGAGCTCTGTCAACTTTTATGATTTTTCTAATATCAAAATGGATCTGAGTGATGCAAGACTCAAAAATCGGTAGAAACATTGGAAGAAGGAAAGGTAACCTCATCGGACTGAACCATAGAATTTCGGCAAAAGGCCACGCGCTACGACCTGTGAGGACAGTCAGCGCTGAAAATGAAATTAAGAGTAAATGAGGTTTTAAAGGCGTAGGTTTATTTGTTTGTAAGGTGTTTTACGTTCCATGGAACCAGTGGTTATTCAGCTACGGGACCCAACGGCTTTACGTGACTTTCGAACCATGTCGAGAGTGAACTGATTCCTATCACCCTAAGAAATCGCCATTCTACTAACCCCTCAATGGAATACCCGAGAATCTAAACTCCGCGGCCACCGAGGTTGCGGCAGGTCAAGACCATACCGATCAACGGCCACTAAGGAGGAAAACCCTCGCAGTTGTGGCATGCGAATAATTATGAGGGAAAACGGGGTGGTTAGTAAGAATGAAAAGAAAGATAATGAACAGATAAACCAGTAAAAGTAACGAAATGGGATCGCCGCTAGGGGCCGAAGGGGACAACTGGTAAAAGAACCTTAAATAATGCATTCAGAGTGCACCGCGGTGAGGCGCACTGACAGCCATTAGACTCCGCCCTCAAGAATGTTGGATTTTACCCAGCTTCCTCTGTAATTGCAGGAATAACCTTGGTATGCAACTTTTTACAAAGCCGAATCTAATAATTAAGGCACATTTTCTTGGCAAAACAACAACCAAGCCTGATTTTTGGGTACAACTGGCCCATTAAGGCATCCACAGTAATTAAAACAGTGGGACATCCAGCATACATACACAACAACACACCAACCCTTAAATAATCATTAAGAAAGCTTGAGGTACAAAATAGTCTATGTAATTTTTTTTTATTACATGATAGCATACGAATGTTGCGAGCATTTCTTCACTTTGGAAGAAAGCAACTATTTAGTAAGGAAATAAAAACAAAAAACAATCACAATGAAGCTGATATTTTTCTAAAAACTAATTAATTAAAATGAACTCATTATTGCAAAGCATTATGAAGTGTAGGCAGACAACTTTTGACAGGACCTACTATAAATCCACTCATCTTGTTACTCCAGTTTTCCATTTTCCACTTCCTCTTTCCAAGTTCCAAGTCTGCTATTCATTTTTATCGATTTTTTTTTTTTGTTTTTTTGTTTTTTTTTTTTTTTTTTTTTTTTTGGACCCAACAATCTCACCTGTAAAACTCCAGGCCAGTCGACTAGCAACCAGTTTCATCTATTTGTGAATCCTGCCAGCGAGGAAAGAAAACAAGAGGGGAGGACGAAGGGGGAGGAGAGAGAGAACCTCAGAAATACGAGAGAAGTGGAGCAAGGAAGGAGGAGGGGGGAGGGGGAGGGGGAGGGCTGGTTTTAGAGCAGAAGATGCAATGGCCTCAGTAATGTGAGTGATGATGGTACTGTAACGCAAGGATTGGCCGTGGTTTAGAGAATGCGATATATACACACAAATGACCAGAAAGGAGCCTAATGGTTTTGAATGGATACCTCCCTAGCGGTTTAAAGGGCCCTTGGGAATGAACAGACTACCAGAGGTTCGAAAGACCCAACCCAGTAGATTTGTAGCAACTCAAGCATAGAGGGCACAAAACGATCCTCTGGTTCGAGAAAAGATGACGGGAGATCCCACCAAAACTATGTCCGTCAGGACGGTTTTACTCCCTTCGTTCTTCGTTTTCCCCCAGAAAGAGACGAGAGAGAGAAGAGATGGCATAAAGAACTTCCACAAATGGATAATGAGAAGATACAGCCATTCCCCAAAATAAAACGAACCCCCAGGATTGTTTATGCAGGGATTGTTTATTGCATAGTCTATTTTATTGAGATGCTACGCTTTCTTCAACCCGGCCCCCCGACCCGCCCCTCGGCGAACAGGCTGTTGATAGAGGATAATAATAATAATAATAATAATAAAATGTGACGAAAAAAGCCAAACCCTGATAGTTTCACTTTACTGTATTCCGTATCCCATGCAAAATTCCTTTCATATTTTTGCATGCAATAAATCTTCCAAAAGCCGTCGTTGGAAATGTCTGATTTTTGCCGAAAGGTTACTAATCTTAGCAATAAAGACTCCTTTCCTCTGCCAAGAATACCAAAAAGGACAAAAACAAGTGAAGGCCCTTCAAATTAATTAAAATTTACCCGGTCAACTGATGCCAGAAGGAGATAAGTTAGCAACGCTTCAAATCAACACCCAATAAAGCGACAGAATTTCCAAGAATTAATCAGGCGTAAAATTCACTTGAATTGTGGGAGATAGAAACCGAACCACGGAAAATGTTCGAAAAGAGGAAAGGGATCTTTATAGAAGGGATTGAACAAGCATTGTTATAATGGACTGGCCCATTGAAGACGGGCAGCCTAATGTCAAGCAGTGAACAGAAAGGTACCGAAATGAATGCCCACGATGAAAATATGAAAACTTGAAAAATTAAGATGGGACGAAGAAAGAAGAAACAGTAGAGAAAGAGACAGAGAGACGAGAGAGAGAGAGACGGAGGAAGAGAGAGAGAGGAAGAGAGAGCCACATAAAACAGCTCTTTGTCATTCTTTCGGCTCAAAACTCTCATGAAGTCATCAACAACCACTTTTTAAGTTTCTCTATAATCAGAGACCCATGAAGCAAAAACTCCAAAATAAAAAACAATGAAGAAACGAAAATCACCTATTAAAAGGGTTCATAAAAAAGCTTTGAATTCAGCCCCTAATACCAACAACGCCTATAAGCAATCAAAACTCGCTTGCAGGAAAACAGCCTTTCATCGAGTCCTCCCCTAAAACTTTTGTCACAATCCTTCATCAAACAAAACCTTTTTAAGAAAATGTTATTTTATCAAAAATTGTTGTTCATCGTCTCCCTTTTTCAAAACCGTTCAACATCATTAAGCCTTCGAAACTTATTGTTTAGAATTTCCCTCCCAAGGAATCAATTTTGATCAAGCAGTTAATCAGAACCTTTTATCTATTACCGTTTACGACAGTTTCATCAACTAACGTTTAACGATCACAATCCTACTCTCAAAGCCAACCCCAGAGTAAGAGGCACAGCGAACACCTAAATTCGAAATACTGTTTTAAACCGAAATTCTATACCATTTTCTTTTAAAAAAAATCAAGAATGCTGGAACGGGGTAAAAAATGTTGTAAATGGAGCATTACATTTTTAATGCTCCACGTAACTTTTGCCCACCGTACAACTAAATTTAAAAATAGACCAGATTACACGAAGCCTAATCTATTTGAACAACCATTACTACATAGATTAAGAATCTTTCCTTCATATATTGGTTCCCTCCCATAAAAAAAACATATATGTGGGCAATGGATTATCCCAAAGGAGGAAATAATCCTGAATATAAAACGTTAGTTATCCTGTTTTAATAAAACGATCAACAGAAAAACGAGATTATGGTAAACTGAACAGACATAATAATAAAAATGAAGTCTACTACCCACTTGAAGAAAATTTAAAACGGTGGACAGTTTCCAAGAATTGATTGGCCCTTACAACAAAAACAATAAAAGACTTGATTAATAAAAACGCCACCCTAAGTAGCGAAAGCTCCTCGCATAAAAGGATTCGGTTAAAGTAAATGTCCAGGCGGTCAGTGTTTTTTCAAAAGCCTGCGAGAAGAACACGCGTTGAAAAAATCTCCACAATTAATAATGAAAAATATAAAAAACGGGATTAATGAAGTCCTTTACAACAACCGAACCAGTTTGCGCTCTGGCCTTGTTTTCCGCTTGCAAGCGCCAGGAGGGGCGTGAGGATGAGTGAGGTGAGTGAGTGAGTGAGCGTGTAAGTGAGTGTGTTGTGTGTGTGGTGTTGTGCACCCCACTAGCCCACAACAGTTTTTTAGGCCCTTATCAGATAAAAGCATCTTTCAAGCACCCGTGCGGGGAAAAAGAAAAGATTATGATCGAGGACGCTCAGAGGAGTTTACATAGCGATATAGTTTCCAATCAATGCTTAGGATGGACGCCCTTCTAATTATCTTCCTACCTTCTGCAAAACACCGCAAATCATCTAAAGGTAAAAAAAAAAAAAACCCCATTTGATTTACCAAAACAAATACAACAATAGATTACATATAGTTTATATATATATATTATCATATTATCTATATAATATATATATATATGTATATAAAAAAATAAAAGGATATATATTAGACATAACAATATAATATTTATAAGAGATAATATATCTATATAGATAATAATATAAATTATATAATATTATATATATATATATATATATAGAATTATATATTATCTATATATAGGAGGGTATATCTATATATATATCTATATATATACATATATATATAATTATATTAATATATATATATATTATAGGATAGATAGATACATATATAGATATATATATATTAATATATAATATATATATATAATATATGAATATATATATATTAGTATCTATATACGTATATTACTATATATATGTATATATATATTATATATATACTAATATATATTATAATTATATATTATATATAATATATATATATAGATATATAAATGTATGGTTATAGTATTTATTATTTAATATATATATACTTATATATATATTATATTAGATACACCCACATATAACATAATTTATTTGATTTGGCTTTTTTTTCGTGGGGGGAGGGGCCTAGGGGAGATATTGTGAATCTGAAAACCGCAAGGCTCCTGATAAGATGTGAGTTTGAAAAATTGGATTTCCCAAAAAGTCTTCATAAGCAACTGAGGGTGGACACATTCTTTGAGTCTGATTTTCCAAAAAGACAGTGGACCGGCAAATAAGACATAATATTTGGCAACATTTTTGTACAAAATCCATTTTACGATAAACCGCCCGGAGTTAAGCCATTTGGTTGGTGAAGGGAGCCAGACATGGTTACAAAGGTGAATAATTCCATTTCACATGAAAGAGTAAAGGTCAGTTCCTCATTTTAAAATAATGGTGTTTTGCATTATGACGTCACCACAAATTGGACCTAGCATAAAGTGGAAGAACTTTCGATCTTCGTAAGAATAGCAAAATGCAAACTTAATGCAGCTGATGATATTTACTCGTAGCACGGAGCCTATAATCTATCATCTAACATAATCAAAATGCCTAACAGAACAACAATGTAAAAATTAAATACTTTCAAGGTAATTCTCGCCTAGTTAATAAAATCTATTTTTTCGACTACATAGATAATTACAGAATGTTTTGACCTGGAACAATTCTACGGTTTGGAATGAGGTAAGAAACTAACACAAAAAACAGCAGCAAAAGAGATTGTTTTTATTATCATAACATCATTACTCAGAAGAATGGATCCCTATTCAATAACAATGTATGAATAGAAAAAAGATAAATGCATCACTACTACTACTTAACTAACTACCACTACTACTCCTCTCTCTCTCTCTCTCCTGTTTTCATATCTCTGTATACTACCCAGTATCGTATAAGAAAAAATTTTCGTCTTCAATCAGATAATTATTATTAACGCTTCTCCTCTCACTATCTTCTCTTCTCTCTCTCTCTCTCTCTCTCTCCTGTTTACATCTCTATATACCACCGTATGCGGTAATAAAATATATTAATTTATATATATATATTATATAATATAATATATATAATTATGATATATTATATATAATCTATATATATAATATATATATAATGTGTTTGTGTGTGTACGTTTTTTAATGGGGGTATGTATCAACTCCAACTTACATTTAAAAAATACATAGCAAAAACACAACACACATTCAATATACGGCCGAAAGAATTCAAAAATTACGACTTATTTAAAACAAAAGAGAAAAAAAAAGAAAAAAAACAAATTCAAGTTTTTGATTTTCCAAAAAGACTAGGAAATGTCGAAAATCCGAAGTTCTTCAGTCCCATGATGGCTTTGAAATAAGAAGGATCATTGAATTGGCGGTCCCATGGTCATATTTCCGAAGCTTCAATCCTGAACGCCGTCCCCTCGTTTCCGGCCTTCCACCCCCACACCAAGACTGAACTTCATCGATGTAACAAAAAGGAAGGAAGGAAGGGAAGCAGCTCTGAAGACTTCGTTCTGAAGACCTTCAAAAGATGATCTTATTCCCAATAGTCCCATAAAGGTGATATTGGAACGTTTTCCGAAAAATCCATAAGGAGATGACGAGGACCAGAACCCAACCCTATGTTCAGTAATCTGAACGCTAAATGGGATTAGTTGCCCACCCAAAGTATATGTAGTTAGAGCAAAACTGAAGTAATTGAGGTCTGATGCTAAAGAGACGGATGATAAAACGTTTTCAGGAAAACCGAGGAAAGAAGAGCATTCAAGTTCCAAAGATTAAGAAAACAAACTTGACAGCAAACAGGAAAGTGGGACCAAGACAAAGTCCTTCATAAAAACCCAGGTTCTAGACGCCGAGGGGAGCCTGTGGAACATTTAGTATGGATGCCACATCGCTTATTGGCATCAGGAACTTGCTATTGGTCCTGATTTGGGAATTCCTCTGCATCTCTACTGCTTGCATGGACTGGCGGCCATGATCCGGCAGGGTGGGGGGACTGTTGAGGACGAGGACATTGTCTCTGGTCCACACAACGACGGTCTGGTTAGTGCAGGTGGGGCTCCCTGTTCAACGGTATGGCGGTCGGGCATGAACGAACCCGATTAGAGATTGTGGCAAAAATTCCTATGTCGGTCTATGGATTGTTATGGGCTCTAGTTGCTCATGCAGGGTGGGGGGCCAGTTGTCTCACCCCAAATGCTTGTGTCATGTGGCTCACCTTGCCATGAGGGTGCAGTTCAAGGCATTATGGGCAGACCAACGGTCCCTCGTATAATGAGCTGTGACTACCATGTCCGCTCCCACTGGTCGTTAGATGCTCTGGCTGATTTTGAGGATTTGCTGCGTCTCCTACTGCTTGCATGACCGGCCCCCCCCCCCCCATGCTCACCGGCCAGCAAAGGATAAGTGGGACCAAGACAAAGTCTCATCAAAACCAGAGCTCCTAGAAGCCGAGGGATCTGGAAACAGTTTAGTATGGACTGCCAACGCGCGCTTACTGGCATAGCTGCTCTGGGGCTGATTTGGGATTGCTGCATCTCCCTACTGCTTGCATGAACCTGGCCATGATCCCCCGGCAGGGTGGACTGTTGAGGAACGGGAACCAGTTGTCTGGCCACCAAACAGGACGGTTGGCGGTAGGCTCCCTGTTTTGAACGGAAGCAGATGCGGCAATGATGAGCATATGGAGATGTTCGGAATCCTAGTTGTCGGGCTAGGATGAATGGCGGCGTGCTCATGCAGGGTGGGCAGTTGTCCTCATCCCAAATGTCCTTGTGGTAAGTTGTCACCTTGCATGAGTGCAGTCATGGCTAGTTATGGGGCAGACCAAGGTCCTCGTTATATGCTTGCTTGGATTACCATGTTTGCTCAACCTGTTGTAGACTGCCTTCTAGCTGATTTAGGATGGCTGCGTCCCTTCTAACTGCTTGCATGGACCTGGCCATGCTACCTGGCCAGCAAAGGATAAGTGGGGACCAAGACAAGTCTCATCCAAAACCAGAGTATAGAGCCTGAGGGGATTCTGGAACATTTAGTATGGATGCCATCGTCCGCTTACTGGCATAGCTGCTCTGGCTGATTTGGCATTGCTGCATCTTCTAACTGCTTTGCATGACTGGGCCATGATCCAAGCCAGGGTGGGTGGACTGTTGAGGACGGACATTTTTATGTCCGCCACCCATGTACGGTAGTGCGGTGGGTCCTCCGCTTTCAACGGATGCGGTGGGCATGAGACGAACATAGAGATGTGAACTCCTATTTCTCGGCTAGGATGTAATTGGCAGTTTGCTTCATGCAGGCGGGTGGGGCAGTGGTCTCACCCCAAAACTGCTTGTGGTCAGTGGTCACCCCTTGCCATGAGTGCAGTCAGGCATTTATTTGGGGGCAGACCAAGGCAAGTTCCTCCGTATATGTGCTGTGGGACTTACCATGTGCCTCACAAACTGGCATAGGCAGCTTCTGGCTGATTTAGGATTTGGCTGGGCGGGTCTCTACTGCTTGGCATGACCGGCCAATGACTCCGGCCAGCAAGGATAAGTGGGGACCAAGAAAACATTCTCATCAAAACCATAGGTCTAGAGGCCGAGAGGGCATCTGGGTAACATTTACTATGGGATGCCACGGTCGCTTACTGGGCATAGCTGCTCTGGTTGATTTGGGATTGCTGCATCTCTACTGCTTGCATGGACTGGCCATGATCCGGTCCAGCGGGGAGGACTGTTTGAGGACGGACAATTGTTCTGTCCAACACAGGCACGGTTTTGGCGGTAGGCTTCCCTGTTTGCAACGGAAGCGATCGGGGCATGATGAGCATAGAGATGGGTCAATTCCTTATTGTCGGCTAGGATGAATGGCCGTGCTTCATGCAGGGTGGGCAGTTGTCCCTCCATCCCAAATTGCTTGTGGCAGTTTGTCACCTTGCATGAGTTGCAGTCAGGCAGTTATGGGCAGACCAAGGTCCGTCGGTATATGTTGCTGTGATTTACCAATGTCCGCTCACTGGTTGTAGCTGTGCTCTGGCTGATTTAGGATTGCTTTGCGGTCTCTACTGCTTGCATGAACCGGCCATGCTGCCGGCAGCAAGGATAAGTGGGACCAAACCAGGACAAAGTCTCATCAAAACCAAGAGTCTAGAGCGCCGATGGGTAGGGTCTGGAACCATTTACTATGAGGATGCCAACGTACGCCTTTTACTGGCATAGCTTGCTCTGGTTTGATTTGGGATTGCTGCTATCTCTACTGCTTGCAATTGACTGGCCATGATCCGGCAGGGTGGGAACTGTTGAGGACGGACCAATTGTCTGGTTCCACACAGGACTAATGGCGGCTAGGCTCTCTGTTGAACGGAAGCAAATCGGGTCAATGACGAGCATGAGGGAATGTGGAATATTATGTCGGCTAGGATAAATTAATGGCCGTGCTCATGCAGGGTGGGCCAGTGTCTCATAGCCAATGCTTGTGGTAAGTGAGGTCACCTTGCATGAGTGGCAGTCCAGGCATTATGGGCAGACCAAGGTCCTCCATATATGTTGCTGTGATTTCCCATGTCGCTCACATGGCGTAGCTGCTCTGGCTGATTTAGGATTGCTGATGCGTCCTCTAACTGCTTTGGATGACTGGCCTTGCTCCGGCAGGGTTAACTGTTTTGAGGATATAACATTGTATGTCCACACAGAACGGTTTGGCAAGTAGGCTCCCCTGTTGCATGGCAAGCCGAGGAAAAGAAGAGCTTCATTCAAATTACAAACAAGGATAAATTACAGGGGGGGGGCAAATGAAATAAGTGGGACCAAAGACAAGTCTTCATCAAAAACAAGAGTCTCGAAGCCCGAGGGTCCCTGGAACAGTTAGTATGGATGCCACGTCGACTTACTGGCATAGCCGCTCCTGGCTGATTTCGGGATTGCTGCATCTCTTACTGCTATTGCATGACTGGCCATGATTCCGGCATGGGTGGACTGTTTGAGGACGGACCCATTGTCTCGTTCCACACAGGACGGTTTGGCGGCTAGGCTCCCTGCCTTGAACGGAAAAGCCGATTCGGGCATGACGAGCATAGAGATGTGGAAATCCTATGTCGGTCTAGGATGAATGGCCGGCGGCTGCCATGGCATGGGCGGGCAGTGTGATCATACCCCAATGCGTTGTGGCAGGTGGTACACCCTTTGCATGCAGTGCAGGTGCAGGCATTATGGGCAGACCAAAGGTCCTCCCATATATGTGCTGTGATTACCATGTCGCTCACTGGCATAGCTGCTGCCTGGCTGATTTTGGGATTGCTGCATCTCTCCTGCCTTGCATGAAATGGCCATGGATCCGGCAGGGGTTGGGACTGTTTGAGGACGGACAATTGTATGTCCACACAGGACGGTTGGCGGTAGGGGTCTCCCTTGCTGAACGGAAATGCGTATTCCGGGCATGACGAGGCATAGAGATGTGGAATCCTATTGGTCTGGATAGGACTGAATGGCCGTGCTCATGCAGGGCGGGGCAGTTGTCTCATCCCCAATGCCTTGTGGGCAGTGGTCACCCCTGCATGATGCAAGTCAGGGCATTATGGGCACACAAAGGTCCTCGTATATGTGCTGTGATTCCATGTCGCCACAATGGCGTTAGCTGCTTCTGGCTGATTTGAGGATTGGCTGCGTCTTCTTTACTGCTTGGATTGACTGGCCTTGGCTCCGGCAGGGTCGACTGTTTGAGGACCACACATTGTATGTCCACCACAGGACGGGTTTGGCAGTAGGCTCCCTGTTTGCACGGAAGCGAGGAGGAGAAGAGCTTCAATTCACCAAAGAAGATAAATTGCCAGCAAACGATAAGTGGGACCAAGACAAGTCACATCAAACAAGAGTCTAGAGCCGAGGGAACCTGGAATATTTGGTATATGGATGCCACATCGCTTACTGGCATAAGCTGCTGCTGGCTGATCTTTAGGGATTGCTGCATCTCTACTGATTGTATGACTGGCCATGATCCGGCAAGGTGGACTGTTGAGGACGGACATTGTCTGTCCACACAGGACGGTTGACGGTAGGCTCCCTGTTGAACGGAAGCGATCAGGCATAACGAGCATAGAGATGTGGAATCCTATGTCGGCTAGGATGAATGGCCGTGCTCATGCAGGGTGGGCAGTGTCTCATCCGCAATGCTTGTGACAGTGGTCACCTTGCATGAGTGCAGTCAAGCATTATGGGCAGTCCAAGGTCCTCGTATATGTGGTGTGATTACATGTCGCCTCTCTGGCATAGCTGCTCTGGCTGATTTAGGATTGCTGCGTCTCTACTGCTTGCATGACCGGCCATGCTCCGGCAGGGGGTGGACTGTTGAGGGACTGACATTGTCTGTCCACACAGGACGGTAGTGCGGTGGTGGGCTCCCGTTTCAACGGATGCGGTCGGGCATGACGAACATAGAGTATGTGAAATCCTATGTCGGCTAGGATGTATGGCAGTGGCTCATTGCAGGGTGGGCAGTGTCTCATCCCAAATGCTTGTGGCAGTGGTCACCTTGCATGAGTGCAGTCAGGCATTATGGGCAGACCAAGGTCCTCATATATGTGCTGTGATTACCATGTCGCTCACTGGCATAGCTGCTCTGGCTGATTTAGGATTGCTGCGTCTCTACTGCTTCCATGACCGGCCATGCTCCGGCAGCAAAGGATAAGTGGGACCATGACAGGTCTCATCAAAACCAGAGTCTAGAGCCGAGGGATCTGGAACAATTATTATGGATGCCACGTCGCTTACTGGCTTAGCTGCTCTGGCTGATTTGGGATTGCTGCATCTCTACTGCTTGCATGACTGGCCATGATCCGGCAGGGTGGACTGTTGAGGACGGACATTGTCTGTCCACACAGGACGGTTGGCGGTAGGATCCCTGTTGAACGGAAGCGATCGGGTCATGATGAGCATAGAGATGTGGAATCCTATTGTCGGCTAGGATGAATGGCCGTGCTCATGCAGGGTGGGCAGTGTCTCATCCCAAATGCTTGTGGCAGTGGTCACCTTGCATGAGTGCAGTCAGGCATTATGGGCAGACCAAGGTCCTCGTATATGTGCTGTGATTACGCATGTCGCTCACTGGCGTGGCTGCTCTGGCTGATTTAGGATGCTGCGTCTCTACTGCTTGCAAGACCGGCCATGCTCCGGCAGCAAAGGATAAGTGGGATCAAGACAAATATCATCAAAACCAGAGTCTAGAGCCGAGGGACGTCCATTTAGTATGGATGGCCACGTCGCTTACCTGGCTTAGCTGCTCTGGCTGATTTGGGATTGCTGCATCTCTACTGCTTGCATGACTGGCCATGATCCGCAGGGTGGACTGTTTGAGGACCGGACATAGTCTGTCCACACAGGACTGATGGCGGTAGGCTTCCTGGTTTTTGAACGGGAAGCGATCGGGCATGATGAGCATAGAGATGTGGAATCCTATTGTAAGCTAGGATGAATGGCCGTGCTATGCAGGGTGGGCAGTGGGTCTCATCCCCATGCAGTGGCAGTGGGTCACCTTGCATGAGTGCAGTCAGGCATTATGGGCAGACCAAGGTCCTCGTATATGTGCTGTGATTACCATGTCACTCACTGGCGTAGCTGCTCTGGCTGGATTTAGGATTGCTGCGTCTCTTACTGCCTTGCAAGACACGGCCAATGCCCCGGCAAGCAAAGATAAGTTGGGACCAAGACAAATATCATCAAAAACCAGAGTCTAGAGCTGAGAGACGTGGAACATTTAGTATGGATGCCATGTCGCTTACTGGCTTAGCTGCTCTGGCTGATTTAGGATTGCTGCGTTCTCTACTGCTTGCAAGAACCGGCCATGCTCCGGCAGGGAATGGATAAAGTGGGACCAAGACAAATATCATCAAAACCAGAGTCTGAGCCGAGGGACGTGGAACATTTAGTATGGATGCCATGTCGCTTTACTGGCTTAGCTGCTCTGGCTGATTTTGGGATTGCTGCATCTCTACTGCTTGCATGACTGGCCATGATCCGGCAGGGTGGACTGTTTGAGGGGACGGCCATTGTCTGTCCACACAGGACGGTTGGCGGTAGGCTCCCTTGTGAACGGAAGCTGATCGGGCATGATGAGCATAGAGATGTGGAATCCTATTGTAAGCTAGGATGAATGCCGTGCTCATGCAGGGTGGGCAGTGTCTCATCCCCAATGCTTGTGGCAGTGTTCACCTTGCATGAGTGCAGTCAGGCATTATGGGCAGACAAGGTCCTCGTATATGTGCTGTGATTACCATTGTCACTCACTGGCGTAGCTGCTCTGGCTGATTTTAGGATTGCTGCGTCTCTACTGCTTGCAAGACCGGCCATGCCCCGGCAGCAAATGGATAAGTGGGACCAAGACCAAATATCATCAAAACCAGAGTCTAGAGCTGAGGGACGTGGAACATTTAGTATGGATGCCATGTCGCTTACTGGCTTAGCTGCTCTGGCTGATTTAGGATTGCTGCGTCTCTACTGCTTTGCAAGACCGGCCATGCTCCGGCAGGGAAGGATAAGTGGGACCAAGACAAATATCATCAAAACCAGAGTCTAGAGCCGAGGGACGTGGAACATTTAGTATGGATGCCATGTCGCTTACTGGCTTAGCTGCTCTGGCTGATTTGGGATTTGCTGCATCTCTACAAAAATGCTTGCATGACTGGCCATGATCCGGCAGGGTGGACTGTTGAGGACGGACATTGTCTGTCCACACAGGACGGTTGGCGGTAGGCTCCCTGTTGAACGGAAGCGATCGAGCATGACGAGCATAGAGATGTGGAATCCTATGTTAGCTAGGATGATTGGCCGTGCTCATGCAGGGTGAGCAGTGTCTCATCCCCTATGCTTGTGGCAGTGGTCTTGCATGAGTGCAGTCAGGCATTATGGGCGGTCCAAGGTCCTCGTATATTGTGCTGTGATTACCATGTTCGCTCACTGGCGTAGCTGCTCTGGCTTATCTAGGATTGCTGCGTCTCTCTGATTACATGACTGGCCATGCTTGGCAGGGTCGACTGTTGAGGAACAGACATTGTATGTCCACACACAGGACGGGTGGCGGTAGCTCCCCTGTTGCACGGAAAGCGAAAGAAGAACTTCAATTCCAATGAAGATAAATTGCAGCAAAGAATAAAAGTTTGGACCAAGACAAGTCTCATCAAAACCAGAGTCTAGAGCCGAGGGACCTGGAACATTTAGTATGGATGCCACGTTGCTTACTGTCATAGCTGCTCTGGCTGATTTTGGATTTCTGCATCTCTACTGCTTGCATGACTGGCCATGATCCGGCAGGGTGGACTGTTGAGGACAGACATTGTCTGTCCACACAGGACGGTTGGCTGTAGGCTCCCTGTTGAACGGAAGCGATCGGGCATGACGAGCATAGAGATGTGGAATCCTATGTCGGCTAGGATGAATGGCTGAGCTCATGCAGGGTGAGCAGTGTCTCATCTCCAATGCTTGTGGCAGTGGTCACCTTGCATGAGTTCAGTCAGGCATTATGGGCAGTCCAAGGTCCTCATATATGTGCTGTGATTACCATGTCGCTCACTGGCGTAGCTGCTCTGCCTGATTTTGGATTGCTGCGTCTCTACTGCTTGCATGACTGGCCATGCTCCGGCAGGGTCGACTGTTGAGGACAGACATTGTCTGTCCACACAGGATGGTTGGCGGTAGGCTCCCTGTTGCACGGATGCAGTCGGGCATAAAGAGCATAGAGATGTGGAATCCTATGTCGGCTAGGATGAATGGCCGTGCTCATGCTGGGTGGCAGTGTCTCATCCCAAATACTTGTGGCAGTGGTCACCTTGCATGAGTGCAGTCAGGCATTATGGGCAGTCCAAGCTCCTCGTATATGTGGTGTGATTACCATGTCGCTCACTGGATTAGCTGCTCTGGCTGACTTGGGATTGCTGCGTCTTTGCTGCTTGCATGACTGGCCATGCTTGGCAGGGTGGACTGTTGAGGACAGGCATTGTCTGTCCACACAGGACGGTTGGCGGTAGGCTTCCTGTTGCACAGATGCGTCGGCATGGACGATCATAGAGATGTGGAATCCTATGTCGGCTAGGATGAATGGCCATGTTCATGCAGGGTGGGCAGTGTCTCATCCCAAATGCTTGTGGCAGTTGTCACCTTACATGAGTGCAGTTAGGCATTACGGGTAGTCCAAGGTCCTAGTATATGTGCTGTGATTACCATGTCGCTCAATGGCATAGCTACTTTGGCTGTTTGGGATTGCTGCGTCTCTACTGCTTGCATGACTGGCCATGCTCCAGCAGGGTGGACAGTTGAGGAGAGACATTGTCTGTCCACACAGGACGGTTGGCGGTAGGCGTCCTGTTGCACGGATGCAGTCGGGCATGACGAGCATAAAGATGTGGAATCCTATGTCGGCTAAGATGAATGGCTGTGCTCATGCTGGGTGGCAGTGTCTCATCCCAAATACTTGTGACAGTGGTCACCTTGCATGAGTGCAGTTAGGCATTATGGGCAGTCCAAGGTCCTCGTATAAGTGCTGTGATTACCATGTCACTCCCTGGCGTAGTTGCTCTGGCTGATTTGGGATTGCTGCGTCTCTACTGCTTGCATGACTGCCCATGCTCCGGCAGGGTCGACTGTTGAGGACAGACATTGTCTGTCCACACAGGACGGTTGGCGGTAGACTCCCTGTTGCACGGATGCGGTCAGGCATGACGAGCATAGAGATGTGGAATCCTATGTCGGCGAGGATGAATGGCCATGCTCATGCTGGGTGGCAGTGTCTCATCCCAAATGCTTGTGGCAGTGGTCACATTGGACGAGTGCAGTCAGGCATTATGGGCAGTCTAAGATCCTCGTGTATGTGGTGTGATTACCATGTCGCTCAGTGGCTTATCTGCTATGGTTGATTTGGGATTGCTGCGTCTCTACTGCTTGCATGACTGGCCATGCTCCGGCAGGGTCGACTGTTGAGGACAGACATTGTCTGTCCACACAGGACGGTTGGCGGTAGGCTCCCTGTTGCATGGATGCTGTCGGGCATGACGAGCATAGAGATGTGGAATTCTATGTCGTCTAGGATGAATGGCCGTGCTCATACAGGGTGGGCAGTGTCTCATCCCAAATGTTTGTGGCAGTGGTCACCTTCCACGAATGCAGTCAGGCATTATGGGCAGTCCAAGGTCCTCATATATGTGGTGTGATTAACATGTCGCTCACTGGAGTAGCTGCATTGGAGGATTTGGGCTTGCTGCGTCTCTGCTGCTTGCATGACTGGCCATTCTCCGGCAGGGTGGACGGTTGGCGGTAGGTTCCCTGTTGCACGGATGCTGTCGGGCATGATGAGCATAGAGATGTGGAATCCTATGTCGGCTAGGATGAATGGTCGTGCTCATGCTGGGTGGGCAGTGTCTCATCCCTAATGCTTGTGGCAGTGGTCACCTTGCATGAGTGCAGTCAGGCATTATGGGCAGACCAAGGACCTCGTATATGTGCTGTGATTACCATGTCGCTCACTGGCGTAGCTGCTCTGGCTGATTTAGGATTGCTGCGTCTCTACTGCTTGCATGACTGGCCATGCTCCGGCAGTGTCGACTGTTGAGGACAGACATTGTATGTCCACACAGGACGGTTGGCAGTAGGCTCCCTGTTGCACGGAAGTGAGGAAAGAAGAGCTTCAATTCCAAAGAAGATAAATTACATCAAACGATAAGTGGGACCAAGACAAGTCTCATCAAAACCAGGGTCTAGAGCCGAGGGACCTGGAACATTTAGTATGGATGCCACGTCGCTTATTGGCATAGCTGCTCTGGCTGATTTGGGATTGCTGCATCTCTACTGCTTGCATGACCAGCCATGCTCCGGCAGGGTCGACTGTTGAGGACAGACATTGTCTGTCCACACAGGACGGTTGGCGGTAAGCTCCCTGTTGCACAGAATCAAGGAAAGAAGAGCTTCAATTCCAAAGAAGATAAATTACAGCAAATGATAAGTGGGACCAAGACAAGTCTCATCAAAACGAGTCTTGAGCCGAGGGACCTGCTTGCATGACTGGCCATGATCCGGCAGGGTGGACTGTTGAGGACGGACATTGTCTGTCCACACAGGACGGTTGGCAGTAGGCTCCCTGTTGAACGGAAGCGATTGGGCATGACGAGCATAGAGATGTGGAATCCTATGTCGGCTAGGATGAATGGCCGTGCTCATGCAGGGTGGGGCAAGTGTCTCATCCCCAATGCTTTGTGGCAGTGGTCACCCTTGCATGAGTGCAGTCAGGCATTATGGGCAGACCTAGGTCCTCGTATATTGCTGTGATTCCACCATGTCGCTCCACTGGCGTTAGCTGCTCTGGCTGATTTAGGATTGCTGCGTCTATACTGCTTGCATGACTGGCCATGCTCCGGCAGGGTCGACTGTTGAGGACAGACATTGTATGTCCACACAGGACGGTTGGCAGTAGGCTCCCTGTTGCACGGAAGCGAGGAAAGAAGAGCTTCAATTCCAATGAAGATAAATTACAGCAAACGATAAGTGGGACCAAGACAAGTCTCATCAAAACCAGAGTCTAGAGCCGAGGGGCCTGGAACATTTATTATGGATGCCACGTCGCTTACCAGCATAGCTGCTCTGGCTGATTTGTGATTGCTGCATCTCTACTGCTTGCATGACTGGCCATGCTCCGGCAGGGTGGACTGTTGAGGACAGACATCGTCTGTCCACACAGGACAGTTGGCGGTAGGCTCCCTGTTGAACGGAAGCGATCGGGCATGACGAGCATAGAGATGTGGAATACTATTGTCGGCTAGGATGAATGGCCGTGCCCATGCAGGTGGGCAGTGTCTCATCCCAAATGCTTGTGGCAGTGGTCACCTTGCATGAGTTCAGACAAGCATTATGGGGAGACCAAGGTCCTCGTATATGTGCTGTGATTACCATGTCGCTCACTGGTGTAGTTGCTCTGCCTGATTTTGGATTGCTGCGTCTTAACTGCTTGCATGACTGGCCATGCTCCGGCAGGGTTGACTGTTGAGGACAGACATTTTCTGTCCACACAGGATGGTTGGCGGTAGGCTCCCTGTTGCACAGATGCGGTCAGGCATGACGAGCATAGAGATGTGGAATCCTATGTCGGCTAGGATGAATGGCCGTGCTCATGCTGGGTGGCAGTGTCTCATCCCAAATGCTTGTGGCAGTGGTCACCTTGCATGAGTGCAGTCAGGCATTATGGGCAGTCCAAGGTCCTCGTATATGTGGTGTGATTACCATGTCGCTCACTGGATTAGCTGCTCTGGCTGATTTGGGATTGCTGCGTCTCTACTGCTTGCATGACTGCCCATGCTTGGCAGGGTGGACTGTTGAGGACAGACATTGTTTGTCCACACAGGATGGTTGGTCGTAGGCTCCCTCTAGCACGGATGCAGTCGAGCATAAAGAGCATAGAGATGTGGAATCCTATGTCATCTAGATGAATGGCCGTGTTCATGCAGGGTGGCTGTCTCATCCCCATGCTTGTGGCAGTGGTCACCTTGCATGAGTGCAAGTTTAGGCATATGGGCATAGTCCAAGGTCCTAGTATATGTGCTGTGATTACCATGTCGCTCACTGGCATAGCTGCTCTGGCTGTTTGGGATTGCTGCGTCTCTACTGCTTGCATGACTGACCATGCTCTGGCAGGGTGTGACAGTTGAGGGGGGCAGACATTGGGTGTCCACAGGACAGTTGGCGGTAGGCGTCCTGTTGCACGGATGCGGTTGGCATGACAAGCATAAAGATGTGGAATCCTATGTCGGCTAGGATGAATGGCCGTGCTCATGCTGGGTGGGCAGTGTCTCATCCCAAGTTCTTGTGACAGTGGTCACCTTGCATGAGTGCAGTCAGGCATTATGGTCAGTCCAAGGTCCTCGTATAAGTGCTGTGATTACCATGTCACTCCCTGGCGTAGCTGCTCTGGCTGATTTGGGATTGCTGTGTCTCTAATGCTTGCATGACTGGCCATGACATTGTATATCCACACAGGATGGTTGGCGGTAGGCTCCTGTTTTCATGGATGCGGTCAGGCATGACGAGCATAGAGATGTAGAATACCATGCTCGGGTAGGATGAATGGCCATGCTCATACAGGGTGGGTTTCAGTGTCTCATCCCAAATGTTTGTGGCAGTGGTCACCTTGCACAAGTGCAGTCAGGCATTATTGGCAGTCCAAGGTCCTCGTATATGTTCTGTGATTACCATGTCGCTCACTGGCGTAGCTGCTCTGGCTGATTTGGGATTGCTGAGTCTCTACTGCTTGCATGACTGGCCATGCTTGGCAGGGTGGACTGTTGAGGGCAGACATTGTCTGTCCACAGAGGACGGTTGGCGGTAGGCTCCCTGTTGCACGGATGCAGTCAGGCATGACGAGAATAGAGATGTGGAATCCTATGTCGGCGAGGATGAATGGCTGTGCTCATGCTGGGTGGGTTGTTTCTCATCCCAAATGCTTGTGGCAGTGGTCACCTTGCACGAGTGCAGTCAGGTATATGGGCAGTCCAAGATCCTCATATATGTGGTATGATTACCATTGTCGCTCGTGGCTTATCTGCTCTGGCTGATTTGGGATTGCTGCATCTCTACTACTTGCATGACTGGCCATGCTCCGGCAGGGTCGACTGTTGAAGACAGACATTGTCTGTACACACAGGACGGTTGGCGGTAGGCTCCTTGTTGCTGTCGGGCATGATGAGCATAGAGATGTGGAATCCTATGTCATCTATGATGAATGGCCATGCTTATACAGGGTGGTCAGTGTCTCATCCCAAATGTTTGTGGCAGTGGTCACCTTTCATGAGTGCAGTCAGGCATTATGGGCAGTCCAAGGTCCTCATATATGTGGTGTGATTAACATGTTCGCTCACTGGAGTAGCTGCATTGGAGGACTTGGGCTTGCTGCGTCTCTGCTGCTTGCATGACTGGCCATGATCCGGCAGGGTGGACTGTTGAGGACAGACATTGTCTGTCCACACAGGACGGTTGGCGGTAGGCTCCCTGTTGCACGGATGCGGTCGGGCATGACGAGCATAGAGATGTGGAATCTTATGTCGGCTAGGAAGAATGGCCGTGCTCATGCAGGGTAGGCAGCATCTCATCCCAAGTGCTTGTGGCAGTGGTCACCTTGCATGAGTGCAGTCAGGCATTATGGGCAGTCCAAGGTCTCTATATGTGGTGTGATCACCATGTCGCTCACTGGAGTATCTGCTCTGGCTGATTTGGGATTGCTGTGTCTCTACTGCTTGCATGACTGGCAGTGCTTGTGCAGGTGGACTGTTGAGGACAGAAATTGTCTGTCCACACAGGATGGTTGGCAATTGGCGGATGCGATTGGGCATGATGAGTACAGAGATGTGGAACCCATGTCGGCTAGGATGAATGGCCGTGCTCATGCAGGGTAGGCAGCGTCTCATCCCAAGTGCTTGTGACAGTGGTCACCTTGCATGAGTGGCAGTCAGGCATTATGGGCAGTCCAAGGTCCTCATATATGTGGTGTGATTAACATGTCGCTCACTGGAGTAGCTGCATTGGAGGATTTGGGCTTGCTGCATCTCTGGTGCTTGCATGACTGGCCATTCTCTGGCAGGGTGGACGGTTGGCGGTAGGTTCCCTGTTGCACGGATGCTGTCGGGCATGACGAGCATAGAGATGTGGAATCCCATGTCGGGTAGGATGAATGGCTGTGCTCATACAGGGTGGGCAGTGTCTCATCCCAAATGTTTGTGGCAGTGCTCACCTTGCACAAGTGCAGTCAGGCATTATTGGCAGTCCAAGGTCCTCGTATATGTTCTGTGATTACCATGTCGCTCACTGTCGTA
Organism: Macrobrachium nipponense; assembly: GCF_015104395.2. Classification (NCBI taxonomy): domain Eukaryota; kingdom Metazoa; phylum Arthropoda; class Malacostraca; order Decapoda; family Palaemonidae; genus Macrobrachium; species Macrobrachium nipponense. The sequence goes on from NC_087204.1 coordinate 84,957,526, forward strand.
GCTGCTCTGGCTGATTTGGGATTGCTGAGTCTCTACTGCTTGCATGACTGGCCATGCTTGGCAGGGTGGACTGTTGAGGGCAGACATTGTCTGTCCACAGAGGACGGTTGGCGGTAGGCTCCCTGTTGCACGGATGAAGTCAGGTATGACGAGAATAGAGATGTGGAATACTATGTCGGCGAGGATGAATGGCTGTGCTCATGCTGGGTGGGTTGTTTCTCATCCCAAATGCCAGTGGCAGTGTGCACGAGTGCAGTCAGGTATTATGGGCAGTCCAAGATCCTCATATATGTGGTATGATTACCATGTCGCTCAGTGGCTTATCTGCTCTGAGGCTTCTTGTTGCTGTCGGGCATGATGAGCATAGAGATGTGGAATCCTATGTCATCTATGATGAATGGCCATGCTCATACAGGGTGGGCAGTGTCTCATCCCAAATGTTTGTGGCAGTGGTCACCTTTCACGAGTGCAGTCAGGCATTATGGGCAGTCCAAGGTCCTCATATATGTGGTGTGATTAACATGTCGCTCACTGGAGTAGCTGCATTGGAGGACTTGGGCTTGCTGCGTCTCTGCTGCTTGCATGACTGGCCATGATCCGGCAGGGTGGACTGTTGAGGACAGACATTGTCTGTCTACACAGGATGGGCAGCGTCTCATCCCAAGTGCTTGTGGCAGTGGTCACCTTGCACGAGTACAGTCAGGCATTATGGGCAGTCCAAGGTCCTCATATATGTGGTGTGATTACCATGTCGCTCACTGGAGTAGCTGCTCTGGCTGATTTGGGATTGCTGCATCTCTACTGCTTGCATGACTAGCATTGCTCGTGCAAGGTGGACTGTTGAGGACAGAAATTGTCTCTCCACACAGGACCGTTGGCAGTAGGCTTCCTGTTGCACGGATGCGATCGGGCATGACGAGCATAGAGATATGGAATCCTAGATCGGCTAGGATGAATGGCCGTGCTCATGCAGGGTGGGCAGTGTCTCATCCAAAATTCTTGTGGCAGTGGTCACCTTGCATGAGTGCAGTCAGGCATTATGGGCAGTCCAAGGTCCTCATATATGTGGTGTGATTACCATGTCACTTACTGGTGAAGCGTGGAAAGGGGAAGGGGGAGGTGTGGTGTTGGTAAGGGGAAGGGGGAAGGGTCGTGGAGGAAGACTGTAAGCTGGAAAAAAATACAGAAAAAATACGATAGCAATGGAGTAAGTTTCACTGATATCAATATTGATGAAACAGAACGAATTGCTTTTGTTAGAAACATGTCCATTGACGGGACAGGTGCTAAATATCTTAATTATAATCTCATGAATTACCCTTCGAGAATCTAGTCCAGGTGCCCCAGATAATTAAAAATAGTAGGGAAGACGACTGATATTCTTCTAAAAACTCACATACAATTTGTCATTACCCAGCTGACATAGTAAGAAAAATATAGCCATAATATAACCAGCATTCCCCTTTTCAACTGAGCTATTTCAGGAATGAAACTGAAGTAAATACAAAGTCGGTCTTAAGAAAAGGGAGGAGGGGGATGTTAAGACAGTTTATTATAAGGACTCGATACATCTCCGTGGTTTTTTACTGACACCCGTCCAGCTGTTTATATCTTGTCGTGCTCATTCCATAATCGGTCTTGGCACCAATTTTAAAGAAGGCTCCAACCCTCCCTATTCATCCGGGCTTGAGAACGGCACTGATTAGGGCTAGTTTCCCCCTCTCCCCCACTTTCTCCCCCCTCCCTCCATCCTGCCCCGATTTGTCGTACACAAATAACAGCCAAGTACAGAATTATTGAGACCATATGTACAGTCGGTCACATATATTAGTAAACACATTTCAGCCACAAGGGCTGGATGTGATCTGGTAACACTGGAACTGTGCCTCCAGACGTACGATGAAACCCGCCCCGCCACCCTGGCCACCGCCCTCCACACGTCTTCCCCCAACATTTTTCCCTCCACCATTCACTCCCACCCTTTCAACCACACGTTTATAACTTCTGCTCCCTCTCTCTAATTTCTCCTTTAAGGAAAATAATACAGCTGAATCTATTTTGTAGGTTTATTTTATCATCATGGAGGCGAGAAAACCCGTCTGTTCAACTTTAGTTGTAATAATATTATTCCTTGCTGTTACCGACAGAAGAATCAACTCGGTTTTCATGACTCTCTCTTGTAATAATGGGATTTAGCTATCTACCAATAAAAGCCTTGTCTATCAAATAACAGCATACCTACATACTACTCTTTAATTGTAATATCAACAGCCGCATTCCAAATTCTTATTATTACAAAGACAACTAGCTTCAGATCGTGTAGGACCTTACGTAACTCAAATTAAGCATGAAGAAATAAAGAAGGCATAAGTTGAGGAGAGAAAGACCTCCATAGGCCTAGAAGACTATGAAGGAGGAGAAACAAAGAGACAGTTATAAGAGAGAGGACAACAGCAAGAAGGAGGCAGACGGAAAGGAGACACAGTGTAATAGGGGTTATTATGGGAGTCCATTCTTCCTTATGGCTGGAAGTTTGTTTGGTCACAACCGAAATTCATTGGATCAAATAATCGTATTTTTAAGCAGGATTTTAACTGCTCGGCATACGTCTACAGTTATCGATGGCAAGCATGTGCTTTTTTGTTTGTTTGTGTTCGTTCTGCAGGTGTGAATTCCAACGTTAAGAATGTATCAAGAAATAATGAGATTATATCCTTTTATATATATATATATATATATATATATATATATATATATATATATATATAACTATATAGATATATATACATATATATATCTATATATAGATATTTCTCTGCCTGTCTCTCTCTCTCTCTCTCTCTCTCTCTCTCTCTCCCATTATATATATACATACTACATATATATATATATATTATATATATATATAATATATATATGTATGTATATATATATATATATACATATATATATATATATGTGTGTGTGTGTGTGTGTGTGTGTGTGTGTGTGTGTTATTTGACGTCCAAACCTGATATTAGTAACATTTTAACGTATACGTGATTAAGGGACAAATATTACAGCACCCTATAATTAAGGATACACAATTGATTGAAAAAATAACCGATTTATTTATAAAATGTGATATAATAAGATATGACCAAGAACAAACTATTGTTCTTAGTCTCAATGAAAGCACATTACACTTCAACCAGCAACAATATC
>NC_087204.1:84965729-84968229 GCF_015104395.2 Macrobrachium nipponense
AGTCATTATAACAAAACTTCAAATTCACAGTGTCTAAGCAAAGACCTCTCCATATGCACTACGACATAGGCCACTAGAAAACTTAACCAAGTTTCCTATCTCTCACAAAGTTGTCACAAATACAACCAAGGTATTGTGCAAGAAAACTCACAATTTCTGGAACACAAATATCCAGAGAAAAAATGTAGTGCCATTACGTATGCATTCAAAACAGGCAAGAAATTCTCCCATAAATTTCTCTACAGCATCAAATAGCTGAAACACAAACACGTTCCTGAACAATGACTCTAAGTCACGAACTGAGATATTAAAAAAAATATTCACACCAACTGGAGAGAAAAAATAAATTCAAATTCACCCATGATAAAAAAACTTGTGTCAGCGTTGGCTAACTTCCAAAAAAGGAGAAAAGAAAAAATCAACGGCATTATTAACTATTTCTCGTGACTCACTAGATGCCAAGCAATTATCTGCTGAACTCATAAAAAAAAGAGAATAAAAATAATGTGTTGTTAGTTCCTCCCAAAATTCAAAAAAAAGATTTCACAACCCTTGATAGCATTAAAACACCCACTTATTAGTATATAAAAAAAAACAGTATCAGAAATATCATTATCGCAAAATCACCAACATTGCTATCATCAAAATCACCAGTATCAGTACAAAAAAACATCACCAATGTTAATGCTTATCCATTCTCCAAAAATTCAGCAAAAGTTCAGCAAAATTCAACACAATTCACCAAGATTCAGTCAGATTCATCAAGATTCAGCAAAACATATCCCTCGCGAATGACCGAAATATTCTCCAAAGTTACAAAAACTCAACGAATAATTAAGACAAGACTTCTCCCATTAATTCATTGTAATAATTCTCCATGAATAATTATCTGTAACAATTATAAAATAATCTCCCATGAAATATCTCAAATCTCTCGTAAAACAAGTCTCCCGTAATGATAATTATACTTAAACAACCCTCCCGTAACACATCTCAAGTATAACTATTAATAATAATAATAATAATTCTCCATAGCAACAATTCTCTTGCAAAGATCTCAAGTAAGGGTAAATTCAAATAGCATACACAGTAATGCTGAACCTTATGACACACAATTTCTCCAGATGCAACACCACTTTCATAGTAATCTCTTCAACACAATAAAAAAAAATAATAATAATCTGTGTGTCCCCATTTTGTGTCTTCCAAGGCATAAGGAAAACATACACCCATACAATGCATTTCAATTCTCTTTTTATTTCCTTTTCTCTTCATCCAGGAGAAAAAAAAAAATCTCTTTTCTAAAAATAAAGACGCTACAGGCATTTCACTTCATCAACTAATCAATCAGCTGATATCTTAGTATTGGAAATTCATTGTCAAGGGCAAACCCATCCCCCAACTCCTCAACAAAGAAAAAAAAAGGAAAGGGGGAGTTCACCCACACTGAGAAAAAAAAAAAGTTTCTCCCCCCAACGAGCATTGAAACACCCCTCAGTCAAGTGTTATCCCCGAGGCATACCAGTACCCATCTCCCCTTGAACAGTGTCTGAGGAACCCCTCCCAAGGTATACACAAGTACCCATCTTGCAATCCCCTCTCGAGGTATGCAGTACCCACCATGCAGCGCCTTCCTGCCTGGTTAGCAGAAATGTGCTGAGCCCGTAAAATTGTGTGGCCGCTCTGTCTCCAAGCCAAAATATGCTATCCAAGCACAGTTCACATGCACAAACACATCTCTATACACCCTTATGTTTTAAACAAAGACGAATACGTCTATCATAAACACGCGTGAATAAAGAAAACACGTCACTTCTGCTACTATTGGGAAAGAAAAACATTTTTTCGACCTCTTGAACCGATCCCATAACCCTGAAATATTTAAAACAACCCTCCCCCTCAAAACCATAGTTTTTAACACTCACCACTCCATAATGGGAACAAAAAGAACTCGGAATTCGCGTAAGACACGGCAGTGATACATGCACGACTGTTTCGGGAATCGCACTTCACATTACACAAGCAAAAGTCACACTGAGTGCCCCCACTGCTCCAAGGCTGACTCCCTGGGAAAAATACTGAGTCCAATAAAATCCTTCCCACTCCCTTTAGCACAGTTAACGGATAGATATTTCTCATTTTAGCTCATTAGGTAACTGAAAACTAACAGTTTAACAATTTTCCACAATCCAACAAAGGCTTTGTCCTTCGAAAACTATCGCTAAGCCATAACCCCTTTATTTTTTTTTAAACTGGTCACCTATCTCTTTACTGGCGTTCGCAGGCATAAAAAAACTCTTTTATACCACTTTTTAACCGCTCGCCACCAAAACCTGTAATGAGGTATTCCCTCATTATTCATTTGGTAAATGTGTAACTCGAGCATCAAGGCAAACTAATACACACAGCCTCTCTCTCTCTCTCTCTCTCCCGGCAACTCCTCTCTCTCTCTCTAAGCAATCTCTCTCTCTCTCTCTCCACCTCTTTCTCTCCACTCTAA
>NC_087204.1:84973229-85043229 GCF_015104395.2 Macrobrachium nipponense
TTTTGTTTCAAAATAAGACAAATGATTGAATATTACGATACTGTAAGAGTTTTAGATTAGAATTGCAGATTTCGACCATTTCGGACGAGTTAAATTTGACCGAATGTCGAAATTTTAATATATATATTTTTTCATATGCACATATTTCGAAGATGTAAAAAAAGCTACAACCTTCAATTATTTTTTATTGTATTCTTCATGAATTTGCGCACATTTTGATATATGAAACTCTATAAAAAGGCTAATATGAAAGGAGCAAATATTAGGATAATGCCATGTACGTATTTCGAGACTTGCGGCGCGAATCGGCGCGCGGAGTGAAGGTAAATATATTTTTCAAAAATTCACCATAAATCACAATATTGGTTTTAGAGACTTCAAATTTGTTTCAAAATGAAGAAACATGACGGAATATTACTAGGCCGTAAGAGTTTTTAGCTTACAATTGCGTTTTTCAACTATTTCGGTAGAGTCAAATTGACCGAACGTTGGTTTTTTTTTTCTATTTATCGTGATTTATATGCAAATATTTCGAAAAAAGAGAAAAGCTACAACCTTCATCATTTTTAGTTGTATTCTACATGAAATTGCGCACATTTTCATATATAAAACTTTATGAAACAGCTAATTTTTAAATGGTGCAAACATTTCGACAATCGCACAAAAAAATTCTGATTTTTTCGGAAGAGTTACCGCGCGAACGTAATTTTTTTTTTTTTTATAAATTCACCATAAATCAAAATATTGTGCTAGAGACTTCCAAGTCGTTGCAAAATGAAGGTAAATGATTGAATATTACTAGAATATAAGAGTTTAGCTTACAATTGCGTTTTTCGACCATTTCGGTAGAGTCAAGCTGACCGAAAGTTGAAATTTTTGCACTTAACGTTATTTATATGAAAATATTTCAAAACTGATAAAGCTACAACCATGGGTTGTCTTTTGTTGTATTGTGCATGAAATTGCGCACATTTCCATATATAAACTTTATGTAACGGCAAATTTAAAAGGGTGCAAACATTAGGACAATCGCACGAAAAAAATTATCGGAAGAGTTATCGCACGAAACGTAAGGAAAAAGTTTTTTCATAAATAATTCACCTAAATCGAAATATTGTGCTAGAGACGTCCAATTTGTTGCAAAATGAAGGCAAATGATTGAATATTACTATAATATAAGAATTTTAGCTTACAATTGCGTTTCTCGACCATTTCTGTAGAGTCAAAGTTGACCGAAGGTTGAAATTTTTGCACTTATCGTTATTTATATGAAAATATTTCAAAATTGATAAAAGCTACAATCATGAGTATTTTTTAGTTGTATTGTGCATGAAATTGCGCAACATTATCATATATAATACTTCATGTAAAGGATAATTTAAAATGGTGCAATAATTATGTCAAAGTGACGAAATAATTTCCGAGATGTGTCACTGATACTTTTAGTGCGATAAGAAGAATTCGCGCTTGCGCGCCTGCGTAGCGATTGTAAACAAAACAACGCCTTGATCCGTGAACTCCCAGCATCCCCCAAGGCGCGTGATACAAAAGTTTTCGGCTGGTAGGCCTATAAGTATTTTTCCGCGAATTTTTAAAAAACTTTTTTGAGCCGACGTATGATACGTCCAATCGGCATACGGGAGACATTTTGACTCGACGTTTAATACGTCCAATCGGCGTAAGAGGGTTAGAGTAGTAGGTATGCTGTTATTTGATAGACAAGGCTTTTTATTGGTAGATAGCTAAATCCATTATTACAAGAGAGCCCACGAAAACTGAGTTGATTCTTCTGTCGGTAACAGCAAGTAATAATATTATTATGACAAAAGTTGAACAGACGGTGTTTTTCTCGCCTCCACATGATGAGAAAATAAACCTACAGAATAGATTCAGTTATATTATTTTCCTTAAAGGAGAAATTAGAGAGAGGGAGCAGGAGTTATAAACGTGTGCTTGAGTGAAGGTTGGAGGGAAAAATGTTTGGGGAAGACGTGTGGAGGGCGGTGGCCACGGTGGAGGGGCGGGTTTCATCGTGCATCTGGAGGCACAGTTCCAGTGTTACCAGATCACATCCAGCCCTTGTGGCTGAAATGTGTTTATTTATATGTGTGACCGACTGTACCTGGATGCCATGTTCAGTGTGTCTTTGTAGAAATGCGGCGTCCTGCTTTGTCCCAGGTCTGGGTCTCTTGGCGCGCCAGTACGCCGTTAGGCTTAAGTGAGGGAGGGTGGCTGGCTGGACATCCGTCCGAGGTCACGAACTGCAGTCGACTGAGAGAGATACTGGTTCTCTTGGAATCACGGAGCTTCCATATACTGCCTCGGGCACTGCCTGAAAGCGTACACAACAACCAGCAAATTGGGAAGGAAAATAGGTCTTATTGTAGAGGTCCCTAAACTCCATCTCGAGGCCTAGCTACTCTTGTGACTTGCCTCTCTTACCATAAGCTTCCGTCAAACTGGAAATTCTTCCCTAGCCTTCCTATGACATGCTCTCTCCCAACGACAGTTGCTTTAGGAGAAGGCATGGCTGCTTCTTTCATAACTACAATTAATAAAAAACTGCTGGGAAGGCGAGGCGTTCAATAAACGTAGCAGCTCCCCCTGTTAAGAAGGCATTCACTCCCTTTCGGGCAAGAAGGTCTTGGCTTAAATAAGTTGATCGTCTCGACTACCCAGTTCTCCTACTCTAACTTGAAGTTTTTTGAGCACCGATACAGCTAAATACAGTGACCTACCTAACTTATAGGTGGAGATGCTAAGTGTACTAACTTAATGGAGTAATGTAGTATACCCTAAGTAATAACTACGGGTTGTCTGTGATGACAGTCTACTCTACCCCTAAATAAGGTTACTTGAACATTCTACTTGCTACTAACCTAATGCCCTGGTACTAAATCATTAGCCTAACCTACTCATTACAATTAATTCGAGACGCAATCATTTCAGAGTGTGGTACGCACAGCAGCAGTTCAGCGATGGAATTGTTAAAATACATGATGTGAGGTAATGATGCGTGAGGATGGAGTGATTAGTGTACCAGGATGGAAATGTAATGAGGTAATTATGACATTTACATGAGTGTTAGTATCACAATTTCTAGGGGTTAGAGGGTTAGTTTACTGGCAGAGATTAGGCTGGCTACCTTCTCTGGGTAGGTACCAGGATCATTCTGCAAATGAATGTGACACTGTACCTCAGGCACAGGTGTCAAGGAGAGCATGTGGCTCTTTTGTTAGTATGTTAATGACGTCCCTTCTTCTTCTTCTTCTTCTTATTCCTCCAGGACCTGGCTATACCAATCCTAGGAGTAGACGGAGGCACCGACTCCGGGGTAAGGCCAGAAACGCCATCAGGAGCAGAGGCAGCGGTAGCCTGAGGGATTTCAGGAGAATACCCTACATCGGTATCTGCAGCAACCTTCGTAGAGGTGGAACCTACAGCAGGGGAGGCCCTCACTCCGGCTGCTGCGACAACCGTCGTGAGGGGAAAACTCCAGGCTGACTCCTGGTCGGGCAGTTCCTGGTTTTCCAGAGGAGGTACGAAGGTAAGGTCTGCCGGAGGTTCATCCTCGGGCGACAGAGGTAAGGTACAGAGTAAGGTTGAAGAAGAATGATGGGCTGGAGATTGGCCATGGGCTGCGGTAAGCTCCATGCCTGTTGGAGGATCTCCTGTAGGAGGATCCTTGATTAGGTTAGGCGCTGGCGCTAGCTCAGGGCCAGGTGCAGAGGTCAAAGTCTGTGGTGGCTCTACGTCCAGGCTGGACGGAGCTTGGCACTGCCCAGTGCTGCCAAGTTGCACTGGCAGAGAGTTGAGGTCGACTGGACCTGTGACGGGTACCGGAGGTGCAATACCTCTCAGCGTGCCCTTGGAAATGGGAGACAGAGGCTCCTGTCTCTTGTTGAAGGCTAAGCCTTGTGGAAAATGGAGAGTGTCTGCTGCTGGTAGTCGGCTAGGGCACCTAGGCCAATTAGTAGAGTGCCCTATTACGTTACAGGTTTTGCAACAGAACTGTGAATGATCAGTCTCCCTCCTTGGTAACGGGGGAGACTGTTGGTGGTTGTACTTCCTGGAGGAAGTAGAATTTTGATGTCTCCTTGCTTTGGAGTTGTTGGTTGTGGGGTTAGGACCCCTAGGCTTCTTGAACGGTGAGGGAGACTTCATGTCTTGCCCTAGGAAGAGGTCGTAACCTCCTGGGATGTAGCTTGCAACTGCAAGAGTACATACTTTGGAGAAACTAGGTCTGGTGACCCTCAATTGGACAGTTAGAAGGATCAGTTTAATATGGTTGATACCTTCAATGGTGATTAATTTGCGTCGATCAACGTTAGCCCCTCGGGGGATTCGGTCTTCATGTATCAGGGAGATTTGAGCGCCAGAGTTGTCGTAGGCTCTGACGTGGCTTGGCTGATAATGGCTTTGAAGGGGTGCAACGGTTATAGGGCCCTTAGCTGGGGGTCCTAGTGAAGAAGGATTGGTAACTGCCATTGCGATGGCAGGAATATTAAAATTTGCGCACCCTCCATAGTTGGCAGACATGTGACCCTTGCGGCCACAGTCACGGCAGAAGTTGTTCCAGAACCTCTTCCGTGGCACTGGACGGTAAGGCCGAGATGGCCCCACAGGTTGCGAATCTGTGGAGTCACCAAGGCTGGCAGTGTGCTCTGGCACAGGTGAAGAGTCCTCTGTCGAAATACCCTCGGAAACAAGTCCGGGGTTAACTGGTGGGCTTACCTCTTCCAAAAGGGAGGAGGTAGGCAGTAAAATGGTAAGAGGCTGAGATGATGCGGAAGGAACTTCGGGCTCTGACACTGGGTCAGGGCCAGGTTCACAAATAAAAGGGATGTCTGGGACATCGGAGGTACTAGCCTCTGAATCTAAAACTGACTGATTATGAGGCATGCTGCAGGGATCCGGTGCATCTGATAGCGGGAGCTGCGTCCAGGGGAGGTACGGCTTTAGGAGATCTCGGCCCAATATTACCTGGTAAACATCATGAAACTGGTCCACTACGCCCAGGCGGTACAAGGTGGTTTCCCTGGTCTCCTGGTCCAAAAAGGGCATTTCCACATTCAGAAAGACCGAAGGAACTGAATAGAGGTGACCGTCAATCCATTCAAACTGAATTTCTTCGTCCGTCTGGATTTTGGCACCCCTAGGCAATGCCTTTCTTGCAATGAGGGAGACCTGGGCTTCGGTGTCGGCCATGACTTGTACCCACTGATAGGCCGTAGGAGACTGTTCATCAGGCAGGGCTATATGGTAGCCTTGGAGAAGTTCACCCTGGAAGCTCTCATCCCAAGGTAGAGATCGACTTGGGCACTGGTCGGAATCCACAGCATGCCCACGCACACAACAAGTGGTGCAGAACCTCCACAACCACCTTTTACCGGGAGTCCAGCTCATGGTCTGGAGCTTAGAAACTTGCAGAGAGATTTCATCATCTCTGAGAGCTAGCTCATGCTTTCTCTCTTCTTCTCTTTCCTTTCTCTCTGCTTCTCTGGCTTTTCTCTCTTGCAGGCATGCGGCATCCTGCTGCGCCTTTATCCACTGGTCAAGTGCTGGTCCAGTGTAACCGGCCTCCTTGCCCAGAGTTATGAGGGCTCGGAGCTTCTCTAGCTCTACGGCAAAGAAGTCGCGGGAAGCAGGGGAAGACATTTCCCTTAGGCAGCAGTAGAGGCTCTGATGAAAATGAAAATAATGGCCAGGAAGGGTACTGAATGGAATGGGAGTGCCTACTGTGTAAGGTGGCACTCACTTGGAAATGTGTTGTGCGACGTGGTACAGAAAGTCTGAAAAGACTGGGTGCTCTGTGGCACTTGGGAAGTGTCCCGTAAGTTGGTGGCACTTCTGGAATGGCACCTTCTGATGAGGCGGAAAATCACATAGAGTGTGCGGTGTACGTCACACTTAAGGGCGTTCCTCACTTGGGAGACGCTGGAATGGGCAGCCTGTAGGTCCAATACAGGTGCAATGGCACTTATGGAGGTGTTCCTTGGGCAGCACTAGTAGTGCTGGTATTCCGGCACTTCGGGAGGCATTCCCTTGATTGGGTGATCCGGGATAGCGGATTCACTAATGGATTGGGCGTTCCGTAAGGATGGACACGCAGGTTTGACAGCACTTAGGGCTGGTATTGCGGCACTTTTCGGGAGGCGTTCCCTTGGAGTGTTCCGAAGGATCACTGACACTTGTACACGGACACACTAATTAATCGGGCGTTCCGTAAGGACGGACACGCAGGTAAAGGGCTACCTGTACGGCCTGTACAGGTGCACGGCACTTATGAGGAGGCGTTCCTTGTTTGGAGCACTGGTATCGTGCTGGTGTGTCCCGTCGGACGACACTACATGCAGTACACTCAAGTATACTGAAGTGAAATGGTACTCTGTTCGGGGCATAGTGTAATGGTGGAGGAGAGAAAGTAAAAGGTGTGAGTACTTCAGCAGCCAGTCGATGGACAGCGTCAAGAATTAGTGGCACTGTAAAATGGTAAGACCTGACGTGCACTGGTGGTGGCCAGTCCTAGACTGGGAACGACTTCCTTGATGGAAGTAATGAAGGTTGCGGTGGCACACTGTGCGGTTTGTGCTTGCGGTATACGCAAGTCTTTTGTGATAATAATGGAAAAGACCACTCGGGCAACGACAGGTAATGGTAATTTGAAAATGCTCAGTCCTTTGCTGAAGTACTCGATAAATGAAATAAATGCTTGCAAAACTGCAAGGGACACAGGCGCGTACGTATCACGCTCAGTGTAAATGAAAAACACAAGAGACTAAAATAATGTTAATTCTGTATGCTATAAGTAATGGACGTAGTATTCTTGGCTTCGTGAATAATCTCTCGGAGAGGGTGAAAATTATATATGATGAACTCCCTTGTATTTAATTGAACTAATACTTTTAGTTTTAATATGACGCACTTGCGTTAAATTATCTACTTACGTTAACGTTTAATGAAAGAATTGCTTTTGAATAAGTTTTATGAAAATGATTACGCGCTAGCGATGAACGATTTTTACTTTACTGGTAGCGGCTAGCGCTTATGAAATGATTTGCGTTTTAATATGAAATTTACAACGATGCGTTTTACGTTAACAATTCTTGTGATTTACTCTTTGAAGATTTACGTTAACTTACGTAAGGTTACTAGGTCCCTGTGACAAGTGAAAATGACGGTAAGGATTTTAAGCTGAAATGTTAGCAAACATTTGTAAAGAGAGGTTACGTTAAGTCCGAAGTGGAATGAAACTTTCGCTCAGCGAGCGAGTGAGCAATGCTAGGTGAAACGTGTGAGCGGGTTGGGCAGCGTGTCGTTCAAACAGCTGATTCTCTGTAAACGCGAGGCGATTTACAACACAAAATTCTAATTTCTTATTCAAGGCGAATTACGTTAATTTCTCTGGCAGAACGATAGATACTAGTATGAAGATTGATATTATTTACGTTAAACTTTCAAGACTTACGTTACTTTGCTTAAATCGTTGAGATAATGCTTAAAGGGATAAAAAACATGGCTGCCGCTTTGAGTGAACCAAAAGTTGGCTGGGAAAGCGCATGTGCGAAACTTACTTGGGAGAGCGTTTACGCTCAGCTTAATTAAGCTGAGAGCTAAGCGGTTACCAACACTTGGAATGAAAACTAAGTTAAAACGAATTCCCCTAACATATCACAGACAAAAGAATTGTACACTTCTTTTGCCGTAACTATTAGTAGAACACTCCTAACTAGCTAGGCTTTCTAACACAACAATGCGATTTACAAATAACAGAATTCACTCGGCGCTCTGGCCGTTACAATATAATATTTCTCACTTAACACTTGTTTAAACACTTTGTAAATAAAAATACTTAAACGTACCTTAAGCTAACATTTGTTATAAAATAATCATATCATATGAATTGTATACCTTACCGTAAGCCAGTGTGTGTCTTCTGCTGCAAGTGTGCTTTGATGTGCGCCATGTAAAAACATTTACATTTGTTTTACAAGGGATAACGGGATTTACAAGCTTTTTTTAAGCAAGCTAGGTTCGAATCCTTGGCGAGGTCGACATTGTTACGTATGAGCCTGGCCTTGAGAGGACTCCGATACGTAAACAGGAAAAGTTAAGGCAGAACAAAGGGAATTGCTTGAACTTACTGTAAGAAAGGATTTATAGTGATAATTTACTCTAGAGGAAAGGTCGCCAGAAACTCAGCTAGGTACTTTACAGCTATTTATTTACAAGAGGCTGCTTAACAGCCAAGGTTTAAGTAAATGCAACTGGTCTACACATGGACTAATAATATCTCTCAAGTGAATGATAGCTGGCGCAGAATGAAAGTCACTAATAAAGCTGGTTTCAAAATCTTGCGGCAATGCAACACTTGCGGGCAGACAGACTTGACACGTGACTCAGGGAATCTGGAAAAGGATCCCAGATTACACAAGATAAAAGAAAAATGACTTCTTGCACACGTTATGATTATTCAGTTCTCTAACACTGGGGGCAAAGGAACCCTAATGGTTCACTGAGGTATGCACTGAAGACTTAGTCTTAACAAGTCACAAAGGGGAGCACGTGGCCCGATGAGGACAAAGGGCTTTAGATGTAGGAGGGATAAAAGTGAGACTTGAAAATGAAATTAGCAAGAGTCGTATGGTAGTAAAAGGTGCTGGTTTGGAGTTTACACTTTTAGACGTACCTGGATGCCATGTTCAGTGTGTCTTTGTAGAAATGCAGCGTCCGGCTTTGTCCCAGGTCTGGGTCTCTTGGCACGCCAGTACGCCGTTAGGCTTAAGTGTGGGAGGCTGGCTGGCTGGACATCCGTCCGAGGTCACGAACTGCAGTCGACTGAGAGAGATACTGGTTCTCTTGGAATCACAGAGCTTCCATATACCGCCTTGGGCACTGCCTGAAAGCGTACACAACAACCAGCAAATTGGGAAGGAAAATAGGTCTTATTGTAGAGGTCCCTAAACTCCATCTCGAAGCCTAGCTACTCTTGTGACTTGCCTCTCTTACCATAAGCTTCCGTCAGACCGGAAATTCTTCCCTAGCCTTCCTACGACATGCTCTCTCCCAACGTCAGTTGCTTTAGGAGAGGGCATGGCTGCTTCTTTTATAACTACAATTAATAAAAAACTGCTGGGAAGGCGAGGCGTTCAATAAACGTTAGCAATATATATATATATATATATATATATATATATATATATATATATATATATATATATATGTAAGGGCCTAGGGTTTTTTATTAATAATATGTGTTCCCTGTGACCTGTGGAATGTGGAGAACAGTGCAGGAGTGACGACCTGAGAGTAGCTGATCAATGAGTTTCTAGGGGTGACGTGAGATAAAAGTGCTTAGTTCAGGAAGTCAATGTACGACAGTTTATGAACTTTTCTCAAAGTGCCTTTGGGAAACTGGATGCAGCTAGAACCGTGAGGTGCTAGCGAACTGTGTATTCGTATGTGCGTGTGCGCCTCTTCTATTCATAATGTATCACTACCAAGTCCCTATGGGAAGACTTGCACAGAGATTCGTGGGGGAAGGGCAAGTCAAAGCCACGATGGCAGATGCCAAAGTGTTTTTTATTTATCGTGAGTGAGATATTCCCCGTGGGGTGTGGACTTTTTGGTGACTAAACATTGTACCGTTTTTGGAGTTAGTCTGTAAGACTGGATTACTTGGTTAATTGATTTATTTATTCTTGTTAATAAACGCTAATGTTATGATGCAACTCTCTCATTTTAATCATTACCTGTTAGAATGGAGAGATTCCTTGAGAGAGAGAGAGAAGAGAGAGAGAGAGAGAGAGAGGGTGATTGCCGGGAGAGAGAGAGAGAGAGAGCCTGTGTGTGTAATAGGGTGTGTGGGTCTGCCTTCCGTTTCGTGTCCACGCTTACCTTATGAATGACTGGGGGAAATTCCCCCATGTTATATTGGTGGCAGACGGTTAAGAGGGGATATGAAAGTGTTTTTTTTTTCTATGCCTAGGAACGCCAATGTAGAGATGGGTGGCCAGTTAGAAAATAAAAGGGGTTATGGCTTAGCGATAGTTTTCGAACGACAAAGCTTTTGAGGATTGTGGAAAATTGTTAAATTGTTAGATCGGTTGCTAAGTGAAAAAGGGGTAGAGAAAATATCCGTCCGTGGGATGGGGGGATGAGGAAAGAATTTCTATTAGGGTTATCAAATTTGCCCGTACCGAGATTCTTCAGGGCATGAGTCGTGAGACAAGCAACTCAGTCTAGTTCATAAGTGACGGTTGCTAGGGGTCATCTCACCGATCGCGTTTGTATTGTGCCGACGAGATTTACGTATTCTACGAGGATTTCGAGTTCCTTTTGTTCCCATTTAGGAGTGGTGAGTGTTAAACTATTGTTTTGAAGGAGTGGGTTTTTGTTTAAATATTTCAGGGTTATGGGATTGGTTCAAGAGGTCAACAATTTTTCTTTGCCCATAGTGACGTGTTTTCTTTATTTGCACGTGTTTATAATACGTATTTGTCTTTGTTTTAAACACATAAGAATGTATTAAGGTGTATTTTTCTATGCATGTGAACTGTGCTTGGATAAGCATATTTGGCTTAGTGACACAGACGGCCACAATTTTACGGGCTCAGCACATTTCTGCAGAGAGGCGCCTTGCATTGCGAGGGTATACTGGCATCCCTCGGGGCGATAGTCGCATGGAAGGTACCACTGGCCTCCCTCGAGAGATAGTGCAGGGATGGGTACTAGTGTATACCTTGGGAAGGGGTCCTCAGACACTGTTCAAGGGGAGATGGGGGTACCACTGGTGTATGCCTCGGGCTGTTCTGCCGCTCGACTGAGGGGTTGTTCTCAGGGGGGGAGAAATTTTTTTTTCTCAGTGTGGGTGAACTCCCCCTTTTCCTTTTTTTTTCTTTGTGTTGGGGATGGGTCTGGCCTTGACATTGGATGCTAAGACATCAGCTGATTGATTAATTGATGAAGTGAAATGCCCGTAGAGTCTTTTTTTTTAGAAAAGAGATTTTTTTTCTCTCTTGGAGGAAGAGAAAAGGAAATAAAAAGAGATTTTTCTTTTCCGTGAATGAGGGGAAAAGTAGTTAACATGCACGGGATGTGTTATATGTTTCTTTGTGCCTTGAAAGAAACAAATATAAGGGGGATACACAGATTATTTTTTTTTTTTTTGTTGGAGAAATTACTTTGAAATGCCGATGATTGGTGTTGTATCTGTGTTGTGTGGCAATGGTGTTATGTCATGGTGTTGCGTGCTGGAGAAATTGTATGTCATAGGATTCAGCAATACTGTTGTATGCTATTTGAATTTCACCCTTACTTGAGATCTTTGCAAGAGAATTATTGCTATGGAGAGTTATTATTATTGTTATTATTAATAATTATTATACTTGAGATGTGTCACGGGAGGTTTGCTTAAGTATAATTATCATTACGGGAGACATAATTTACGAGAGATTTGAGATATTTCATGGGAGATTATTTGATAATTATCACAGATAATTATTCAGGAGAATTATTACAATGAATTAATGGGAGAAGTCTTGTGTTAATTAACTGTTGAGTTTTTGTAACTTTGGAGAATATTTCAGTCATTCACGGGGATGAGTTTTGCTGAATCTTGATGAATCTGACTGAATCTTGGTGAATTGTGTTGAATCTTGCTGAATTTTTGCTGAACTTTTGCTGAATTTTTGGAGAATGGACAAGCATTAACATTGGTGATATTTTTTCTACTGATACTGATGATTTTGATGATAGCAATTTTTTTGATGATTTTGTGATAATGATATTTCTGATACTGATTTTTTATATACTAATACGTGGGCGTTTTAATGCTGTCAAGGGAGGTGAAATCTTTTTTGAATTTGGGAGGAACTAACAACACATTATTTTAGTTTTTTTTTTTTCCTTTTTTTTTTTTCCTTTTTTTTATGAGTTCAGCAGATAATTGCTTGACATCTAGTGAGTTACGGGAGATAGTTAATGGTGCCGTTGATTTTTCTTTTCTCCTTTTTTGGAAGTTAGCCATAGCTGACACAAGTTTTTTTTTTACCATGGGTGAATTTTTGCAATATCTGGAAATATTGGCTATAGCATTTCACGAAAGCGCATGTGTAAGAGTTTGCTTTCTGGCAAATTCCGTGGCTTTACATGGAGCATTTCTTGGGGAAAATGCGGGGAGTTATGTATATTATACATGTATTATGTATTTTGTAATTGGGATAATCTACTTGTGATTATCCTTTTTTTTTAATTGTTTTTCTTCCTTTTCCTATGAGAGATATAATTTGGGGGATTGAGCTTAAGTAGCATTTCTTTTTTGGACGGGAGATTTGATTTTACTGGGAGGTGTAATTT
Source organism: Macrobrachium nipponense (assembly GCF_015104395.2). Lineage (NCBI taxonomy): Eukaryota > Metazoa > Arthropoda > Malacostraca > Decapoda > Palaemonidae > Macrobrachium > Macrobrachium nipponense. The sequence goes on from NC_087204.1 coordinate 84,985,587, forward strand.
TTCGAGGGTTGTTACTTAAGTAATGGGAGTTTGACATTAAGTCTCATTGTGATTAATTATTGAGCAGTAAAGGGGTTTTTGCTGTTAAAAGTTGGAGATTTTTGCTGATTTTGTGGGTTGTTTAAATGTCAGAACTTGAGAGAACATTTTTGGGTCTGGGTATGTTACGAGATACTTTCTTTTTCTTTCTTGAGCTCGTTACAATTTTTTTTTTTTTTTTTTTTTTTTTTTTTTGTTTTTTTTTTTTTTTTTTTGTGCACATTCGAGTTCGAAATGTGAGTGCAGAATTCCGTGGAGTTGCTGTGATTTCTGAGTTGTGTGTGTGCTGATGTGTGAGTTTGGAGAATTGAGTTGGAGAACTTGATGTTTTTTTTTTCTTAGAGAGTTGCGATAATGACTTATCATTTTAGTAGTCATATTGAGGGAGTTAATTGGGAGACGTTCAGTTAGTGTTTCTGACTTTTTGAGATCATTGTTTGATAGAAGTAGTATGTCTGAGTTAATTTTCTTAGATTGACCAGTGACTTGACTGACATACTAACGTACGCCAAAAGTCGTTCCCCGACGCCAGCAAGACGTCCACCAGCCGTGAAGAGAGGTTGCTGCCATGTTGTCCAGGGTGATTACAAGAATTTCTACGTGGGTGATCGCGAGAGAATTCTACAGCGTGTTTTTTGGGGGTCTACAGAAGCCGTGAGAAGTATTCTACGATGAGGGAGGCATTCCGTCTTCCTACAGCTGCTACAGTCTGCTACAGGTGCAGCTAGTTGCAGACAAACGAAGAGGGATATTCAAGAATCCTAATATAGAAAATATGAGAGAAAATGCATCTTGTGTTATTGGGAGATAAAGCGTGATAAGACTTTATTTTATAATGCCAGAGACATGCAGTTTTTCTTATATTTTATTTTAAGCCGGCCAGTGTTTTGTATTATATAAGCAATTTTGCTAGGCGGGGGCTAGCATATTAGCGTGGCCGAGCTATCTGTAAGGCCTAGGGTTTTTTATTAATAATATGTGTTCCCTGTGACCTGTGGAATGTGGAGAACAGTGCAGGAGTGACGACCTGAGAGTAGCTGATCAATGAGTTTCTAGGGGTGGCGTGAGATAAAAGTGCTTAGTTCAGGAAGTCAATGTACGACAGTTTATGAACTTTTCTCAAAGTGCCTTTGGGAAACTGGATGCAGCTAGAACCGTGAGGTGCTAGCGAACTGTGTATTCGTATGTGCGTGTGCGCCTCTTCTATTCATAATGTATCACTAGCCAAGTCTATGGGAAGACTTGCACAGAGATTCGTGGGGGAAGGCAAAGCCACGATGGCAGATGCCAAAGTGTTTTTATTTATCAGTGAGTGAGATATTCCGGCTGAAATGGGTGAGTTGAATTACTTTAGCCAAGTTGAATTACTTTAGCCAAAGGGATGGCTTCTTTGATATCTTGTAAGATGTTCCATTTTATTAACTTTGTCTTTAAACTTGTGTGTACTTACCGGGATGTGTTCTGTATCTTTGAAACAGACGGATCTGGAAATGCCGGGGGACAGAGTTCCCCGTGGGGTGTGGACTTTTTGGTGACTAAACATTGTACCGTTTTTTGGGTTAGTCTGTAAGACTGGATTACTTGGTTAATTGATTTATTTATTCTTGTTAATAAACGCTAATGTTATGATGCAACTCTCTCATTTTCATTACCTGTTAGAATGGAGAGATTCCTTGGAGAGAGAGAGAGAGAGAGAGAGAGAGAGGGGGTGATTGCCGGGAGAGAGAGAGAGAGAGAGCCTGTGTGTGTAATAGGGTGTGTGGGTCTGCCTTCCGTTTCGTGTCCACGCTTACCTTATGAATGACTCGGGGAAATTCCCCCATGTTATATATAAATATATCATTTGGTGCCCCTTGTGACACCAGCCACACTCTCAGCTCTATTACACTGTGTCTCCTTTCCGTCTGCCTCCTTCTTGCTGTTGTCCTCTCTCTTATAACTGTCTCTTTGTTCCTCCTCCTTCAGTGTCTTCTAGGCCTATGGAGGTCTTTCTCTCCTCAACTTATGCCTTCTTTATTTCTTCATGCTTAATTTGAGTTATGTAAGGTCCTACACGATCTAACGCTAGCTGTCTTTGTAATAATAAGAATTTGGAATGCGGCTGTTGATATTACAATTATAATTAAAGAGTAGTAGGTATGCTGTTATTTGATAGACAAGGGTTTTATTGGTAGATAGCTAAATCCCATTATTACAAGAGAGCGCCACGAAAACCGAGTTAATTCTTCTGTCGGTAACAACAAGTAATAATATTATTACGACAAAAGTTGAACAGACGGGTTTTCTCGCCTCCACATGATGAGAAAATAAATCTACAGAATAGATTCAGTTATATTATTTTCCTTAAAGGAGAAATTAGAGAGAGGGAGCAGAAGTTATAAACGTGTGCTTGAAAGGGTGGGAGTGAAGGTTGGAGGGAAAAATGTTTGGGGAAGACGTGTGGAGGGCGGTGGCCACGGTGGAGGGGCGGGTTTCATCGTGCGTCTGGAGGCACAGTTCCAGTGTTACCAGATCACATCCAGCCCTTGTGGCTGAATTGTGTTTACTTATATGTGTGGCCGACTGTACCTTACTCTATCTGAGCTAAGAACTGAGTGACATTCACGAGGAAATTCTGTTTTTACTACAATTTTTCAAAAATAATTCGTATCCATCCTTCTTATTCAACAAGTATGTAAATAGTTTCTTGAATAATATATTTCAACCACGTCTGTCCATACCTAATGTCCCTAAATTGCTCATGTATGCCTCCATTCCTTTTGTACATTCGAAGAAATTCAAACAAACACTACAAGACTCAATTCGCAGTACATTTCCAGCTTTAGACATCAGATTATGTTCAAAAAATCCTAAGACAATTGGGTCATTATTTCACCATAAGGATAGGCTTCCTGCCTTGATGCGATCTCTAGTGGTTTATTGTTTCACTTGCCCAAAATGTAAAGTTGGGAAATATATCGGAGCCACTAAGAGATTGCTCAAAGTCAGAGCTGATTCTCATCTTGGAGTTAGTCATCGAACTGGATGTCAATTAAAAACTAAAGAATTTTCTAATATAAGAGACCACTGTAAGAAATGCAAGACATCATTCACTCATTTTACAGCCCTGATGATGAAACATGTAGTCTCGAAAATTTGGCCAATAAATTTAAAATGCTACGATGGCTGTTTGCTGTTTTATTCCTACTGAATCTACGGCGTTCTAGATGCCCAAATCTTCCAGTATAACATACATATATATATATATATATATATATAATATATATATATATATATATATATATATATATATATATATATATTTTAGGGATGTTGCCTTGTATAATAAGGCGCCCTATGAGGTAATGTTAGACTTGCGATAATCTTACGCTAAGTCGGTTGGTATTGCACTTCCATATTCATGGAGTGTCTTGGGGTTTGTAGATCACTACGAGGTCGGTATTATCTTCTTTGGTTATGACGACGATATGTTAAACTCATGATGATTCGGATGAGGTGAGGTTCTAGTCGAAAACACGAAGTATAAAAATACTTATATTCTCTGAATTTACATGAAGATCAGGTAGGATTGTACAGGTCTTCTAATGACGATAGCTTGATCGCTTCTGCCAATGATGATGGCTAATTCTATTCTCTCTACATGATAAAGCTTAAGTAAAGAGATACAGGTCTTCTAATGACGATAGCTAACTCTATTCTGTTCTACTACCATCTCAGTTACCAGTCATAAAGGAACAGACAGTAGCTCGAACATATGAACATACAATCAGATGACATAGTTACATACGAACATACAATCAAAATGAGACACACTACAGATCACGTAGGCCGTTTGAATTATAGGTCGCGGTAGTTGTCTCAAGCAGGGAGCTTGGACTAATGTTTCAAAACAAATGAATGACCACAGATGACGGCATGTCAACTTAGCCTACATACTTTATTGTATAACTCATCTTTAGCGTCTCTAGTCTGATCACATTCCTGCAAGCAATCTGGTTGACCCTCGTTTTAGTTTTAATAATCTTTTATATATATGGACTAACATTCCATATTTTTATTATGTAATCATTACATATATATATATAATATATATATATATATATATATATATATATATATATATATACACGTGTGTTTACCTATGTAAAAAAGCATAACTTTAATGGGATGACAGAAATCTTAGATGCCTGCAACAGTCAATTGATAACTGCAATGGGTATAAAAAGTAAGAAACGAGAAACGTTGGTCAAACTGAGTATTCACTAATGAAAAAAAATAAAGACGCTTCTTCAACAAACTTTGGTCCACTAGTAAAGCGAAAGAAAAACCGGCGCGAAGGTATACGAAGGAGAAGCAAAGAAAAGAGCGAAGAGTAAGAAAACTTGTTGTACGTTGGGAGGAAAGGGGGCGGAGCGTACTGAAGCGGATAATTTTATGCTCCAGGTCTTTTCAACAGCAAGTTAATGACTTGGCCGTATCAGAAGAGAGCAGCCAATGAAGAAGTGGAAAATTCTCCTCGACCATTTTCTTTTATTCATTGTTGGTTTGATGATTCATAACGCTTTTTCTCTTTCAGTCTCGATGATATTTGAAGAGTTTGTGCTCATCGCTGTGGAGTATTTTGTTAGTTGGAGACATCATTTTATAAACCTATTTCTCATATCAAGACTTTACTGTAGAAAATATGGTTTTTTAAAGTAGTTTATCTATTGTTTTTATGTTTACAATTTAATGAATGGAAATTTGATAATGTAGGTCAAACGTCGCAGTTATTCTGAGTTAAAAATCATTCGTTGCATCAGTAAGTTACGCATAATGATAAACATCTTATTAGAATCCCATTAAAAGAACATAATTTGAATGCATATTTTCTGAAAACTAAAGTCATCACTTTTGGTGAAAAGCTGTTTCTAGTAGGTAAGACCAAGAGGCGATGTTAACTTGTTAGTCAGACTATATCGTTTATCCCAAGTTCTAGAGGGTTCTATAAAAGGCAACTACAAAAATTACACGTCAGTCTCAGCCCTCCCACGCACTTAGCCTTCCCACGTTCAGTAAGGAAAGCTGACTTTCAAGTCTATAAGTAAAAAAATAATTTGAACCAAGAATCTTGCTTCCTGATATCCAATGTGCCTCAGGATACAACGAGTTGTTTAAGAAGAACATCTTTTTCTAAGAAAACTATGGCATCGGTTATGAGTTACTATTCGCGTAGTTAGTACTGCAGTTTGTGCTGACAGATATCATATCACTGGTGGTTTATAAACTAAACAATATTTTGTTCTTTCAGTGACCTCCATTTCCTCTTTTAGATTAAGGTAACCTTATGTTAGTGCGACCCCTGTAAATATACATACACACACACACACACACACACACACACACACACATATATATATATATATATATAAAATATATATATATATATATATATAATAATATATATTTATATTTATATATATATATATATATATATATATATATATATATCGACTTGTCCTATCAGACACCCATGGCAACCTAAGAAATGAATAATTCAATAAATTATGCTGTTTTTAATAAAAATGACTATTATGTCAAAACAGAAAGTTCATTAAAGCGTATTCCCTTGCTATATGAATCCTTTCCATGTCGAGATCCTGTGCCAAATTTTAGAACACAGATCATTAATACGTGATTAATTACAATATATATAATTGCAGCCACATTGTCTTCAGGTAATTCATTACGGTCAAAACCTAATTATGAAGAGAGCCCTGGGTGGAATGAATTGGTAGATGATCATTACCGAGAGGCGAGACACAATTGTAAATGGTGGAAGGACAATGGTAAACCACGCTATTGTCCCATATACTGAAAAATGAAGTGTCCAAGACTACGTTTTGAGTGGGCTTTGAAATAATGTAAACGGCAAAGCGAAAACATTGTAAATAAGATGATGGCAAATAATTTAAAAGGGAACACAGGATTTTTTTCTTTTGGGGTAAGGGGGGGATTAACAAGAAGAAAACTATTAAATCTAAGCTATCTGAATGTATTGAAAATGGCTCCGGAAGTAACGCTATTTGTGACTATTAGTGACTTGTGGAGTAGCCAGTTCCTAGCTGGACGAGTGGTTTTCGCGCTTGGCTGCCAATCCGGTGGTCCGAAATTCGAATCCCGGCTCGCCCAACGCTGAATCAGAGGAATTTATTTTTGGTGATAGAAATTCATTTCTCGATATCGTGTGGTTCGGATCCCACAATAAGCTGTAGGTTCCGTTGCTAGGTGACCAGTTGGTTCCTAGCCACGTAAAAATATCTAATCCTTCGGGCCAGCCCTAGGAGAGCTGTTAATCAGCTCAGTGGTCTGGTAAAACTAAGATATACTTAACTGTGGAGTAGCCACTATACATTTATATTTATTGATGATTAGCATCCTAATCTACTCCTATCCAAGCAGGTGGTCACACCGAAGTGACAGAGGATGATGTAAAATGGCCAATAAAGAAATAAATGCAAAGAGCCATGATGGGTTAAGTGCTCAACACCTTATATGCGCCCACCCTGTGTTGCGTTGAATACAGAGTTGAGTTGAATATAGAATTTAGGCCAAAGGCCAAGCACTGGGACCTATGAGGTCATTCAGGGCTGGAAATTGACAGTAAAAGGTTTGAATTGAAACGTGTAACAGAAGGAAAACATCAAAGCAGTTGCACTATGAATCAAGTACTAGGAGAGGGTGAAAAGTAAGGAGAAGAAAAAGAATATGAAAGGAGGTACAGTAAAAGGAACGAAAGTGGCTGCAGCTAGGGGCCAAAGGCACGCTGCAAAAAAACCTTAAGTAATGCCTACAGTGCACCGCATGAGGTCCACTGACGGCACTACTCCCCTTCGGGTACCCTGTGTTGTGCGTTTTACTGAGTTGACTTTTTTTAATTGTTGTTTTGGTCAGTTATGATTTGTTCCTATCATCAAGGATAAAACTGGTGACATCAGCAGTTTAAGTAATTATAGACCAATTCCTCTCTCCGGTTTTGTTAAAGGTCCTTGAGGCAATTACTGATAAATGTTCAGCTTTCTTGCCTTTCAGATCATCAGCTTGCATATATGGCAAAACATGGAACTGACATGGCCATATCTATTCTGAAAAACGCGATTACTGAAATAAATGCAACACTCCTGTATATTATTGTTAAATGGACGCTTGACAAGGTAAGTCATATACATTATTTGAAATAATGCTGAAAAGAGGTTCCCAGCTTACATTGTTAGTATTTTAAAATACTGATGTTCGACTCAAAAAAAAATAAATAAATAAACGTAAAATGGGGTACTTATTATCGGAAGAATTTAGTGTTACTTGTGGAATAAATCAGGGTTCTGTGTTATCACCCCTATTTTCAGCTTACATATGCATCGTTCATTGGAAAAGGTAAGTAGTCACAAAATTGGCTGCGTCCTTAGTGAAATTGTAACCATATAATTCATGCTGATGATATCGGTGTGTTTTCTCCACCGTTGAGTGGTTTGCAGTTCCAAGTTGATGAGTGTTCTAAATACATAAAATCTGTGAAATTATATGTAAATACTCAAAATACTAATTGCATGGTTTTCAGCAATTGCAAGAACTGCCACGGAATCATGTTAACATTAATGGTATACTTCAATTGACCATGTAAAATAAATTAAGTATTTGGGTTTCATCCTCACGTCTAATGACAATGATGACAATCGTGTTACAAACTTGTGCAAGGGTTTGTTCAATAGAACAAATATATTACTGCAAAACTTCTCAGATTGCACAATTGATGTGAAATGCCTTCTTTTCAAGAATTTTTTTACCCTGTTATTGTCTCCCTTGTCTTTAAAGTAAAGATGTCAAACCTTCCCAAGTTAAGAGTGTGTTTTAATATTAGTCTTAGAAGATAATTTAACCTGGCATCGTGATCTAGCATTTCCCATTTTTGCGTTTAGCTTGGTTTACCAACATTTAATGAGATAAGACGCAAAGCAGTGGTGAGCCTGTTAGGTATAATGAAGACACGAAGTAAAAAAAAAAAAAAAAAAAATACAAACAAGCCGATAACCGATGACAATTTTTTTACGGAGGGGCTTAGCATATGCTTATTAATACTGTTAAACGCACATTTATTAAACCGATAATTTTTTTAATCTACTTCATTAGTAGATTGTAGATTCATTTCTATATACGGAATTCACTCCAATGTATTTTATGGGAAATAAAACTTTAATTATAATTATTATTTATTATCAATAATATCATTATTACATTTTCGTGGAAAATCAGCATTAAATGCTAATGCAACTGTGGCGTCTATTTCAACATAACAGTTTTCCAGGTTTCTTTTCACTTTCATAACTTGAAGGGAAGCTTTTCGAAGGAAAAGACAAAAATTGCTCTATTTATGTATTCCTACGTAAACGGCTGTCTCAGCCATTAACTGATGGCTACTTACTGTCAAGTCTTTAATGATTCTAAGAACCTTTAATACTTGTATAACGGCACAGCGTTCTTAATACGTCTTTTGTTTTCTACTAAACTTGCCGGTTTGTTACAATATTTTCCCAAGGTCGAAATGGTCTTTCAGGATAGTCTTTATCTGAGGTATTTCCTCGTAATGTTTTCCGATATACAATCTTGATTCTTTACAAAACCAATTTTCATCTTTTCTCTCTATACAAGAATATATAAATCAGACATAACAAAACTCATTAAATAATAACTGTCCCCATCGTCTACTAGCTACGGGTAGAATGAGGAGGACAGTTAGTGCTGGTAGGTTTGTAACTTTTCCTAAATAAAAATCTCCGCTTGATATCACCCAGTTTAATTGATGTCCCATTATTAATTGTATCAACGCATAGGACAATGTGTAAGTGATAAAGTTATGTATGTATATATATAATATATATATATATATATATATATATATATATATATATATATATATATGTATGTATGTATGTATGTATGTATGTATGTATGTATGTATGTATGTATGTAAGTATATATAATCATAACAGGTGATGTGTGGTAAGCAATTCACGTTACGATTATAAACTCACACATACATACATAAATACAGATATGTAGATGGTATGCTAACATTTTGAGATAATAGGTAGGGCAAATTCAACGAATTCCTTTCAAAATTAAACGCAATAGTGCCGAGTATCAAATTTAAAGTTGAATGGGAAACAGGCAACAATATGCCTTTTCTTGATGTTTTAATAATTATAGACACGACAGAATACAAATTTACCATATACAGAAAACCAACACTCTCACTTTCATATTCACTACTTTAGTTATCATGACATTTCTATCAAGATAGGCGTAGCCAGCAATCCATTTTAAGAGCCTTACGAATTTGTTCCATAGATTACCTGGTAAAGGCATTTGAACTAATTCGAAGGCAGCTTTCGTCTTTAAGGTACCCTGACCATATAATTGAGAAAGCGATTCATAAAGCAAACGTAATTTTCTACCAACCCCCTCAAGAGAAGACCAGAGAAACACCCAACAATAAAATCATAATCCCACACCTGGACAGGAGTAGGACGCTGTCACAGACTCTTAGAAAATCTAACCCTTTTGCCTATACCTACCCAAATACCCTAGCCAAATCCCAGATTAACGTCCAAAAAAAGCCAATCCCCAAGACACCGGAGTATAAGAAATCACATGCCTGGACAGTGACCATTCTTATATCGGTTTTACAGGAAAATCACTTCTCCAGAGATTAATACAACATAAACGGCCAGTTAGGTATGGACAACAGAGCTCAGCTATTTTTGACCATATAAATAACACTTACCACAGCATAAACTGGAATTAGTCATATATGATTTATAGCAGCAAACGTCGGTACAAAAACCAGATAGTGGAGCCAGCCTTGATTTCACAAAGAGAGGTAATGAACATCGCAAAGGGCGCCTGGAATAGACAAAATCTTCCTTCAACCAACCCTTGAGAGGATTAAGGAGAAATTATCAACTGGGGTGTCCTAGTTAAACGGCTTACCTGTGGATGGATCTCTTGGTATAAATACTGCCTTTTCTGTAAATGTTCTCATTCATTACCTACATGAAGAGAGGCTGCAGTCTCAGAAATATAGTACTTCGTTTCCATATTTTGGTATTTTTGTGGGCACCTTTTATCAGATGGAATTCTTTAGTAACAGAACATTTCTACCATCGCGCGCGCGCACACACACACACACACACACATATATATATATAATATATATATATATATATATATATATATATAATATATATATATATATGTCATTATATGTAATATTATGGAATTATGGAATTCCGGCCAAAGGTCAAGGGTTGAAACGTATGACGACATTCAACGCTGAAACTGAAATCGACAGTAAAAAGGTGTGACAGGAGGTGCACTGTGAGACAATTGTTGAGAAAGGGTAGAAAGAAAGATGGAAAAAAGAGACTAGTATCGGAGATACAGTAAAGTGATTGAAAGGGGTACAGCTGCGGCCCGGAGGGACGCTGCAAAATAACATTAAGAAATGCCTAGAGCGCACCGCGTAGGTGCACTGCTGGTGGACTAACCTGTGAATAATGGAAAAATTAAGTAAAACTAAATATACGTTAGCAATCATCTATTATTTTAATATTCCTGTGCAATTACCAATCCTATCAATTCTTAACAATTGAAATGTTGGTTGATAAGGACAGTTGCGCTTCCAGAGAGACAACCTTTTCAGCGATAACCCAATCACTGAATAGATAATGCAGAGCCCCTTTAAATCATCACCGAATGGTCCCACCCTTTTTACTCTGAAATTTTGAAAAGCACCATTGAAACCACTTTCCAATCATAAATTTATACGGGCCAACAAGCTTTAAATATCAGTGTGAAAGATCAGAGTGATCAAGCAAATCAATATTAAAATAAAGGGAAATATATTAACGAAGACGCTCCGAAACTGATGCCACACATAAGCAGTATAACTATAACTATCTCAAGTACAAACTGTGCCACAAACATCAAACATTAATCCTAGCGAAGGGAGATAAAAACACCAATGGTAAACATAAGCCTGTCACTCCTAATGGACTTTTAAACAATTATGAAAATCTGGCATATCGCCTCATAAATAGAAGATGCATAAATCCAAGAGATATTTGTTTTAGTGCGTCGAGAACAAAATGGAACCTCAAGAATGACTACAGCTTAAGTAAATGTGGCTAACACCACCATCTGAATACATTTGAACACCGCATCTGCTATTCAGGGTAACATACCTCAAGCACATCCGTTTCAATGAGTATTTGCTAAGTAGAATGTAACGAAGTGTTAAGTCGGCTGATTAATCCGGTCGAGAGCCGTCTGCAGGCTGTAGTTCTCTTAAGCGGTCATAACGTAACACCTCTAGTCCATACGAACAAAGGGCCAAGGAGGGAGAATAACCTTCCTTGATATAGTAAGTCTTCAGGTACGGCATATCTTTGTTTAACCAGACCACTGAGCTCATTAACAGCTCTCCTAGGGCTGGCCGAAAGGATTAGATTTCTATTTCAGTGGCTAGGAACCAACTGGTTGCTTAGCAGCTTATTGTGGGATCCGAACCACAATAAATCGAGAAATGAATTTCTAAATGACCAGAAATACATTCCTCTGGTTCCATGCTGGCAGAGCGGAGAATCAACCTTCGGACCCCGTAGGAGAGTAGTGTCGTCAGTGGACCTCATGCGAAACACTGTTGGCATAGCTTAAGGTTCTTTGTAGCATGCCTCCGGCCCCTAGCTACAACCATTTTCGTTCCTTATACTGTACATCTTTTCATATTTTCTTTCTTCGTCTTCCTTTCCACCTAGATTCATAGTGCAACTGCGAGGTTTTCTTTCAGTTACTCCTTTCAAACCTTTTACTGTCAATTTCCATTTCAGCGCTGAATGACCTCATAGGTCCCAGTGCTACAGAATCGGTAGGCGAACCCGTAACGCACTCGTTCAATGAGGAACTTGTCTTAGGAACTTCTAGAGAAACATATAAGCAGCAGTAGGCACGGTTGCTTCAAGCAAACAATCAATTTCCCATGAGAAACCGAAAATGTCACCCGAATTGATGGGTATTTTACCACAAATAAAATAAAGGTTCATCTTGGGAAACGGATAACTAAAAGTTTTAAAATCCAAATGAGTCAATTTATAGAAAAAAATAAATGCGAAAATAAAGTACTCTGTACAGCTGTCAATACCCCCACGGAGAATATATATGCGATTTTGTCTGTGTTGAAAAGCACTTTTCTATTTTTTTTTTATCTAAAGACGATTATATGGGTAAATAATTAAATTAAATATACTTTCGGTCAGTTTTTCGTTATAACGTTTTTCTTAAAAAAAAAAAGTATTTTTCTTGATAAAATGAAAACTATGAACACTAATAAAATTTTCGTCTTACGTAAAACCAAAATTACTTTTACGACCCGAGAATACACCGTACGAGTCGATATCCAAAGCTTTAATTATGTCAGTTAAGATCAAATGAATATCAGGTATTACTGGAGAAGTCTAATGAGACGTGGTTTAAACAATTCCCTCCAAGTCTGATGTGGTATTGAAATAAGTGGATCAACCATTGCGCTCAAGATTATAAGAGAGAGAGAGAGAGAGAGAGAGAGAGAGAGAGAGAGAGAGAGAGAGAGAGAGAGAGAGAGAGAGAGAGAGAGAGAGAGAACGTTTGAGCATCTCATTACAAATAGTCTATTGAAAAAATAAGAGCTGTTGGAAGAGAGATTTAAGAAGCAAATACATAAACTAAGGGCTACATTAAATAAAGAATGTATGTACACATTCTGTAGAGTAATGCACATTACAAAGAACCAGGCCAGAGACCAAGTAGGTCAGGCAGAAAGATTGACGATGCACCCCGGTGTGTGGACACCTGGGGTCAGCAGTATCTTATCTATGCTGACAATAATATCAACAATTCCGTCTCTGGGAAAATATGTTGGCTCTCCCACGAGGCAACGTGCCTTACGTGACTGACCCAGTTACGTATGTTAGTTCATCTCTCTGTATATTGAGCAGTGTTTGCTCTCCTATGATTTTGTAAACGAAATGTATCTCAGACTTCACCTTCCTCTCTTAGCTTAAACATCAATTCAAAACCTTCTTTGCATCTATCCAACGATGTAAGCTAGAAGAATATATCTTATATTTTGTACCATTTGTTTCAACGACTTAACCTCCACACCAGAAAGAAGCAATTGAAACGAAACTTAAGAGAATATCATCACAGTCAATGAGACTGAGCTAAGAATGAATGGTGTTATACTAACTGACATATGCTATGCAGATCAAAAGAAAACCCGTTGCCTCGTTTGTAAATAAATACGAGGACACCAACACTGGTGGCGAGCGGTTCTACCGAAGACTAACATGGTGGCAGATTACGAAGACTTACGAATGGTATCAAAACAGTTAAACTCTACTACAAAACTTGGAAGCAGGAGGTAAACATTATCAAACATCAGAAACCTTCTACGATGCCAAGCCAAAAGAATCTACAACCAACATCGTGTCTCACGCAACGGCGCTGATGGCTTCGTCGTCGTATGTTAGACATCAAAGACAGCGTGGAACTTTGAGAACTTCCGCTGACGTGTCTTCCGCAGAGGATCATCAACAGCCCAACGTAACAGAAAACAGTCGTTCTACTAACAAAACAACTCACGACTAAGCGAACTGGGTCGCACGGAAGAATAGATGGAAGGAACGAGGGCCATGACGTCATGAAAACAACGCAGACTTTCCCTTAAATACCAGCTAAGTAAACCTTTTTATTCATTCTGTGTGTAACTTTGGTCTTACTCTTACATAGGTCGAGAGATCGGTGTTCCTGGGTGAGTTACGTGACATCCTTAATCTTACTCTTCTTGCAGGAATCTATCTTCATCTTTTGGTTATTTGTCAACGTAAGCCTTTTATCTTTGTTTTTGCCAACCCTTTTTTTTCAGAGGTTCTCCTGAAATATTTTATCATATCTTGTGTGCTTAATTTCATCATTTTGGGGGACACTGTTTATTTTCTGTGACGTATTATCTATATATAGCATATGCGTTTACACAGTGGACGTGTGTATTCTTACAGATTTTTTGATAGGGTTGCTAGGAATCATAGTGATAAGAAAAAACCAAAAGAAAGATGGCCACCCCTGCACCCAGTAACCCGGTGCTAACATTAGTTAGCGCCAGATCAGCAATTGTTCCTTTTCAAGGCTGTGTTAATGGATTTTTGCCTCAAGAGGTAGAATCTTGGATATCATCAGTGGATGCTCATTCAAAAGCAAAATGCATCACTGTACCGTCCCTACAGCTACAGGAAGCTAAAAGCTTCACTGACTTTGCAAAAGGGGATGCGGGGTCCTACCTCAGAGGGGTTTCGTTCCAAGAGGCAAATACATGGGATGAATTTAAAATTAAGTTACGCTCAGTATATGGCAGCGAGGAGGCCTTGGATGCGTTTTTATCCTTGAGGAATATTTTTAATTTGGTCTCTATGACTCATCTTAACTTGGTGGACAGGGCAGCACTTATTGCAGACCGTTTGAATCAATATCTGGATAGTTTGAATAAATTGACTTGGGTTACAGGGAAGGATATGGCTGTTAAGGATTTTATTAGACTCACATACTTAACTTTCCTAACAGCTGTTACCAGAAGCCTTGATACGGTGTTTTGATGAAGAGCTATTGCCCGACAGCACGGAATTAAACATCTACAAACAAATTAAGAAACATATGTCTAAATGTGCAGACCTAGATCCCTCACTCGTTCAAGTTTTTGCAAAGAATGAAAGTAAATCACAGCAAGTAAATGTAGTTAATAGTAACACAGCAGGGATAACTTGTTTTAATTGTAAGAGGTCGTGACACATGATCGCAGATTGCCGTACACATTATTGTTCAATTCATAATAGCTCAAGTCATGCTTATGCTCGATGTTTTTCACACAATCAGCAGCAAGGTAACGCTAAAAATACACAGAACATTGCCAATGGTAATAAGAAGAAGATTCCACATTATCACAAAAAGGACCAAATAAACAGTAACTCTGCTCAGAATCAGAAGCAAACAAATCAGGCTCCGGAGAACTCACTTCCTGGTCCGTCTAGCCAAAACAATCAAAGTCAATCAAATTTTCCGAGTGTCTAAAACAAAGCAAATACCACATAATTAACTCCGATGGGGGGAAAGTGATGTTGAATTGTCTGCATCAACATCATTTGAATTAAAAAATAAATTTAATCATCTAGAAGACTTAAGTGAAACACAGAATTTTCCTATGAATCACACGACCGTATCCAAAAAATCAGTGCAGGATCCCGTAGACTTTCATAGAATTCATGAAATCATCAGTAATGATGAATTACGCCCCACTTTACATGTCGTAAATCTAGAATATCAGCCCTTTACATTGTTTTTTTTTATTCTGGTAGTCCACGTAATATCATGGACTTACAGACTCATCACTTGTTGTTTTTGAATTCCCCTATTGAGAGGTCCGGAGTGCGACTTTCGGGCATTGGCAACAATGAACTAAGTGTAATAGGCGCAACTCAAGTTCAGTACAAGGTGGACAAGCGCACGCTTACCGACACATTTATAGTTGTACATCACATTGAGATGTATCCAGTTGTAATTGTAGGATATCCTTCCATGTGCATTCAAAATATTATCCTAGCTCCTGCCAAAAGTGACGTGTTTATCAAAGGAAAATTCTATAAACCTTCAAACACATTAAAATCCATTTTGGACAAAAAAAGAGACAGACAATCAAACAGTAACTTACATTGAAGAAACAATCACTTGTCTCATGAATCAAGACATTGTCCAAGTGACCCAACAGAATTCTCGCACACCCATAATTGCAGCTTGCACGCAATCCCTCGAGCCAAATGCACCCTCGAATATTTAAGTGCATGTCAAAGAAAACCTTGCCGGGGTCTGAACTTTTAATCCTTCCAGACACTCTGAAAATTAATGGACTTTCTGCGACACAAGCATTATACACTGTTGACTCATAACAACATGTTAACATTGAAGTCTATAACCATATAAATACCAATCTAGTAATCCACAAAAATCAACATATCGTGGATATGGAAGTGTATAAATATCGCATTCTTACTATTGCTGAAATTAATCACGCTCAACCTGTTATCGACAAATCCCTCTAACAATCTATCAAAAGTAAAATCAATAAAGACATTCAAGAAGTGGGATTACAACAGAAATTTTTTATCTTTTAACTAAATATAATAATGATTTCTCCACTAGTGAGGGATCTCTAGGGAAAACGGATGTCATTGAACACCAAATACGGTTAAAGGACAAGCATAAAGCTATTTATGTACCTTCGTATCGACTCCCAATGAAATTTGAGAATGAGATAAATGACGAAGTAGACAAGATGTTAGAAGAAGGAGTCATTAGGAAATCGAACAGCCCTTATAATTTTCCCTTAATTGTTGTGCCCAAAAAAGATCAGACTTGGCGAATTTGCGTAGATTTCCGTCGCTTAAACAAGGAAACGATTCCCAATCGTTTTCCGGTGCCATGTACCGACAATATCTTATCCTTGTTAGGACAGAACAAATATTTCACCAGCTTGGACTTACTTAAAGGCTTTCACCAGATACCCTTAGTTAAAGAGAGTACCCTATACACCACCTTCTGCACAGACAGGGGACACTATGAATTTTTACGTATGCCTTCCGGTTTACATTGCACCCCAATTACATTCACCAGAATGATTGATATAGTGTTTGGATATTTATTGGGTGATACACTTCATGCCTATATGGACGATCTTGTAATCTTTTCTAATACCTTAGAAGAACATTTGCATAAACTAGAGCTAGTGCTACAGAGACTAAGGCAACACAATCTAAGAGTAAAAATATCCAAGTGTGAGTTTTTTAAAACAGAGTTAGTCTATTCAGTTTTTATGGTGTCTAGTCAAGGTCTTAAGGTAGTCCACGATAAGGTGTCGGCTATCCATAACTTTCTGGTACCTACTAACGTAAAGGGGATGCAACAATTTTTGGGGTGTAGTGGGTAATATAGAAGGTTTGTGCACAACTACTTAATCATAGCAGCTCCTTTAACGGATCTTACGAAGAAGGGCGTTCAATACCTTGAAAGAGAAATTGTGCAGTTCACCTATCTTAAAATTCCCTGATTTCAGTAAAGAATTCTTCATCACAACTGACGCCTCAGACCAAGGGGTAAGAGGGGTACTACTTCAACAATATGATAAACAGTTCTTCCCTATAGCTTTTTATTCACGTAAACTGAAGCCCTCTGAAAGCAAATATGCAGTAATAGACAAGGAAGGGCTAGGTATTGTTAACTCACTAGTATATTTTAAGTTCATAATCTAAGGCTAACCTGTTAAGGTCCTTACTGACCATAAGCCCCTCACCGAGTTCTTCAAAGGCTTTAATCACAGTCCCAAAAGAACTCGTTGGCATATGATCATTCAGGACTTTGGAGCCAAGATAGGATACCTACCTGGGAAAGCAAATATCATTGCTTACACATTATCCGGCAACCCTGCGCCTTCATACTAGAAGATATAGCAATATCCGTGCCCATTGTTAAAACAGTAGATCATATCCATATGAAAATTTCACATTTTATAGAAAATCACAAGATTATGTGGAAGCGATCACGCTAGCTACAAAGGGAGTTCTTTCACCGCATCTTTTGCCCATCAAAGACTTAACATTAACTTTAGAGAATGCACGTGAGAAACTTGGTTATACTCCTTCGTAAGAAGCACATAGAATTGAATTTTATTATAGCTTAATCTCAGTAAGCGTGGAAAACTACAGAATTATGATTAATATCCCCTTTGATTCTTCTGATGCATGGAAATCTTACAAAATAGCCCCGTTTCCTACTTATATGTCAAATAGCTCATTACCAATAATATCGAATTTGTCTTTATCTACGTATTAATTTCCACTGATAAGGAAACTTTTACGGTCGTCAGAGACCTGGACCTGTTCGCTCAATGTTACAATGCCATGGATAATAGGGTCTGTACGGCTGACTCCTTTGAATTCCATGTATGTATGTATGTATGTATGTATGTATGTATGTATGTAAGTATGTATGTATATGTATGTATATAATTTATATATATATATATATATATATATATATATATATATATATATATATATATATATATATACACCTTCAAATACATATATATGGATTTATGTACATTATATACAATAACGTATATATATAATAATATAATATTTATATACATATAAGATAATACTATATATATATAATATATATATATATATATATATATATATATATATATATATATGTGTGTGTGTGTGTGTG
This sequence comes from Macrobrachium nipponense, assembly GCF_015104395.2. NCBI lineage: Eukaryota > Metazoa > Arthropoda > Malacostraca > Decapoda > Palaemonidae > Macrobrachium > Macrobrachium nipponense. Next base: position 85,004,031 of record NC_087204.1, read on the forward strand.
TGTGTGTGTGTGTGTGTTTTATATATACATATGCACACATACACACACACATAAATATAGTTTGTGTACGTTAGTATCTTTGTATGAGTGTCTATGTGTATAATTTTGTGTGTGTTTGTATCTGTGTGAATGTTAGTGTCCAAGCTTTTTGAATACTAGAATCTAATATTAGCGCTCCACATTTTACCAAAAGTTTATGTGAGACTCCCGGCCGGCAATAGACACACTGCAACGCACACCAGGCCTCTGCAGTCTGTTCTTAGCGTCCCAGACTGATTTTTGTGAAGCGATTCGTCACGACCCTCTCAAAACCTCCCACCCCGTTGGAAACCAAAAGAGTAACCCCTATGACAAAGCCATTCACTGTTTTAGCACGTTTAATTTAATAATAGTCAGTGCTATCATTACTTTTAAGAACTTTGGCTGGTTACGCTTGTTAGAGTCTTGATACCGAACCTCGACTTCATCGGGCTGGATAAAAGTTAGAATTAAGTCAATGTATTAAGGAAAGTGTTCTTGCCATTCCACTATATAATTGGAGACATTTTCTCTGGCAGAGAGAGGTGTTGTCTCACGTGGAAACTCTGTACCATCAGATTAGTGTTGTAATCACCACGCTCTAATACATTGTCCGTTCGAGGCAGGAATGCCTTGCGAAGTGACTTTGAATAATTGAATTTTGCGACTGTGTGTTCCGAGGCCCTCCTGGCCCCAGATGACATTTGTAATCCTGTAGAAGAAATTGTCGTGGGACCACCTTGTGGTAGGGGTGGAAGAATACTACCACCGTAGGTCCTGCGTGTCGCGAAAGGCGACTAAATGGACAGCTGCTTCCATGCAGTCTTGCCTTTTTAGTCAAAGCCCAGGCACACCGCAAGTAACTGTGGAAACTGCTGCCTTGCTGGTGAACGTTTTAGTCAAAGGGCAGGCCCACCGCCAATACCTGTAGTTGATGACAGCAAGGGCACACGGTCGTAAAAACCCATTTGCCAAATAATGAACCATGACTGATGTTGTAAGGAAAGAAGTATCAGGCAGCCAACCCCTTAGTGTAGGGATAACGGTGGGAAAGAAGAGAGTAAATTATCGTGGGAGTAAACATACGAATCGTGAGTGGTATAGTTTGGTTCAACTCCATCGAACACTGACAATACCAGACGTTCTCCAAACCCACTGATTGAAACAGCAGCGGTGCAGCAACGCATATCGTCCGTCATCGGTGCACTGATGGAATGTAAACGCCATTGTAACATAACAAACTACACATGCTTGCAAAATAACTTTTTAGCGTTCGTCGCGTTGTTGATTTCGTAGCTGAATGCATAGGTTGTTTGTGTTTCCAGTTGTCAAAACTTTGTCGAATTTCGGAAGTATAACGAGTAAAGTTTTCCATGTTTATGTCCGAGATCGTTTGTACCATTCCCAAAAGCAGAGTAGTGGATTTCTCATCTAACTTTCGTAGTTTGTGTTATTCTGTTCGTTTGGCTTTACGCCGTTTTCCGATTGATTTGCGTTGGGATATCTGGTGAAATAAAAAGGAACAAGAAAGACGTACTACACCCGCGCGTCAAAACTATCTGTAATATAAGAAGAAGGTGGCAAGGGGATCTTTCCAATACTGACGACGACACGTACCGTCCCAAAGTTTGGAACGACGTACCGTCCTCCTGCATATTTGCATAAGGCCAAATGCGAATGGTAAGAGAGGTTGGTCACATTTTGAACCACGGTAAGTACGGAAGGACAATTCCTTACCCACAATCTATCGCTGATACAAATACAAATAGATACATGAGTTTTATACAATTGAATAAGAAACATAATCGTTTTCGAGAAAAATTGCATGGCAAAATTTCTAAATACTCACTTTTACTGAAAACACTGCGTTTAGTCAGCTTTTACATGAGTTAATTAAGAAAACATGCATATATATATACACACACACACACACACACACATATATATATATATATATATATATATATATATATATATATATATATATATATATATATATATATGATAGTGTATATATATATATATATATATATATATATATATATATATATATATATGTGTGTGTGTGTGTGTGTGTGTGTGTGTGTGTGTGTGTGTGTGTGTGTGTGTGTGTGTGTGTGTGTTACGACCTTATTTACGGCCGTAACTTCAAGGGTTCTTGTCTCTACTCAGAATTCTACTCAGAACAAACACCTCAACAATAGTTACAATATTTATTTGCACAGGGAAAAGGTAATAGTTGGCAAAAATAATAATCGAAATGAATATATATATATCAAGGGAAAAACCAACCTTAAGATCTTTAAAAGATCACCTATAACTAAACTAAACCCTAAACCAAGAAATAGGATATTTTTAAATATGTCTTCAGGTAGGTACCTTCCAAATAACTGGCCAGACAAAACTAACCTAAGAAAATAAGTTAGGCAGAAGGAAGTAAGCGAAAATAAGAGGGAAACTTAATATACTCCTACCTAACACATACAGACTAAATTATACTCAAAACTTAACTTAGTGAATAGAATATATTAAGAATAATTATAATAAGTTGATAAACAATAAATTATGAAAATAACCTTACAAATTGATTCAACCACAAGAGGTTTAGTAGATTGTCTCTTCAGGTCATACAAGGTCCATAAGACCGTACTGCAAACAGGGGCGTGCAAAACTACAGGTACCAAGCGATCCACGATCGTCTTAAATAGCTATAAAACATATCATACCTGTAGAAAGCCGCCCTACTTGTCTCCACGAGTTCCAAGAACTCACTGACGCCGATGCAGAGGTCAACTGGGTCAAGCTGCAATGCCTGTAGGCAACCCAAAATACCACGGGAACACCGAGGGTGGTAGCCTCCGAGAATCCGGGACGTCAACGGATCTCGCACGCCACAAACTGCAACGTTCTCAGTAGATACGGGCCAACTCGTTCGGAATCCTTCCGACGAATGAGGGAAGGGGCGTGGCTGACGTATGTCGCGGGTGACAAACACCAGCGACCACACACAAGATAGCGAAAGATTAAAGATGCCGTGATCCAAATCTCCGTACAAAACTACTGAAGTGACCATAAATAAAGTGGCGAAGCGTCAGGCTGTGAGGAGGAACTCGAACTAACTCTGTCACGTATCACCACCCTTACGATCAAGCCTTCCACTCGAGTCAACACAGCTCATAGGCACTTCAGTGGTTCACCAATAACGGGGGAGAAGGTGGTAAACAAAGCAAAACTGCGAAGTCATATGACTCCCTTACAGAGTTCATCAAACTAAGAAAAGCTTAAATATTCGAAAAACGACGCTAGCTTATTAATAAACTTAAAAAAAAAAAAGTGGAAAAGTATTAACACTTATAATTAAATTATAATGAATTTACTTTAATCTAATAATATACACACACACACACACACACATATATATATATATATATATATAATATATATATATATATATATATATATATATATATATATATGTATATATATGTATATATATATTATATATATATATATATATATATATATATATATATATATATATATTATATATGTATATGTATATGTATATGTATATATATATATATATATATATATATATATATATATATATATATATATATATGTATATATGTGTATATATATATAGTTGGGATCAAGAAAAATAGTTGGGTAAAAGCCTCATCCCTAGCAAATTTAATGCATAGATATACATACATATGCATTAAGCTACGAAATGTCCTGTAATATCCAATTTGCTCTACCTCGGAATTAATTTTTTTTTTCATATATCTTAGAGGAACGGTAGCGAATTGTTAAACTCAGCTCTTTCCGGTTAGAGACAAGTCGGTTAGAGACAAGCGCTGGATTCCTCAAAGATGCTGAAATGAAGAACAGACATGAAAGATGACCAATGCACTTTGAGGTCGATGACGCCTTGAAGATCACAGACTTCGAGCATGAAGCACCCGTGTTTGCTAGGTGAAACATAGGGTGTGTCTGTGTGTATTCTTAACGAACAGTCTATGACTTTTATTATGGAGGAATAAATGCTAAGAGGGAGGACTCACTGATTACTTGTGACAAAGTGTGGAACACGCCTGGAAGAGGTGTTGCGAGGTGTTGCAGACCCATCAAATAATGTAACATAAGAAAGAACTTTGAAAAGTTAACCTTTGAAGTAATAATTATTGGGTCTGGAGAAAGAGAAGTGTGGTGAGGTTCACATTCCTTTTAACTAACTTTTATGGTTAAGGTGGTGTTATAATTGTGGTCTCTTTATTTCAGATGGGTTCGAAGTCACCATATAGAAAAATGGATTCACTAAGATTTCTACTGACTTATTAAAATATTATGAATAGTCGGACATTACGAGATATGAGGGGATACTTACTTAAATATGATTTTGAGAGGAAATGATAGTTTAACATTTCTTTTTTGGGTCAGAGTTAATTCCTTTTATTCCATTTTATTAATTGATTTTATTCCATTTTTAATGTTAGCTAATTTGGGAAATAAAAAGTCTATTTGCCTAGTTTGCTTTTCCAGCCAACTCCCCATAGTGATTCTGCAACAGAACAAGGGTAGGTGTAGTTGCCTGTTACCAGTTTGTTTCATTTTGTTTAAACGAGTATCATTTGGTCTTAAAAACTCGTTCTAGAGATTGGTGGCAGCAGTTAAAAGGTTTATTAATGCCATAGGAAGCACCTCCGGAGAGACTATATAGATTAGGCATATTTTGGGGAGAGTGTTTGTAATTATGTATTGGGCAACTTGCTTTATTGCTGATTTAGGGGTAGGTACCTAGTGCAGGGCTGCGGGCAGTCTTGGTAGCCGTGGTATAGTGTTAACACGTATTTCTGTGTTCAGGGGGGTGGTAAAGTGTATTTATGTGGTAACGGGAATGAATTACGCGTGGTTGCAATATGTGGACAGGTACCAACTTTGGTTCTATGAAGATGTGAGTGTATAGTTTTATGTTTCCTTCCTTTCTTTTTTTTTTCTCTTTTTATTGGTGTTAATTTACTCAAAAGTGTGTTTTGTTTTGATGTCACTCGAGATTTGGTGGACATTAGTGGGACTGTGGTATTAAAATATGGGGGAAAAGTGGTATTGTGAGTTTTGAGCTTCGTTTTTATGCTTGGCATGAGAGAGAGAGAGAGAGAGAGAGAGAGGGGGGGGGGGAGCCAGGAGCCTGAGTGAACAGATGCTGATTCAAGCGTTTAAGAGTTCGACATACGTTTTCTCTCGCACTGATTTTCTTCCTGTTTTTTGTTTCTGGAGTGACCTTGTAAACAGCTATTTAACCTTGAACCTGAGCAGTGGCGAGTTCATATAGCGGTTTGTTGGGCATGTTTATTTTATCTTTTATTGGTGGATGATTATTATTAATTTTTGGGGGTTGGGGTTTGTGTGTGCATAAAAATATCAATTATTAATGAGGTCGGGGCGAATCCGGAAGTATAAGGGTTTTCATAAAGAAAGCAAAATGGCTGACGCAAGTGGTAACCAGACTCTGGTTCACAGGATAACAAGTGTAAGTTCAGGTGTCAGCTCATTCCTTGGCATTGTAAACGGAGTTCTTTCACAACCAGTGCAAATTTTTAATGAGGGGGTAAATAACTATTTAAATGCCAAGGGAATTAAAGATGATATAGAGGCGTTTACAGATGCCAAAGCCTTGTTAGATTTTAATAAAGAAGATCTCTCCTACAGGTGTAGGGGTTTTCAGTAAACAAAGTGTCGGTCATGGACCGAATTACAAGCATTTTTAAGAGCGGCTTATGGCTCAAAGGAACACGGTGATATGGTGAGAGATTTAAGAGGACTGTACAAAATCCGGAAAGGCAGCAGCCTTGTTGAGCATAGCTCAAAACTTTTTGACTCAGTGGGAGAATGGATAGAGAAATTGAAAAATTCTAAATAGGTTAATGGGGATAATGTCTCACTCGACAATTTACATAAACTGGTCCCTTTTACAATGCTATTACACGACGTACCAGATGCAATAGTGGACAGTTTTGATGAAAAGATTTGACCTACATCAGACGAGGAACTAATTTATGCCCAAATTCAGAAACATATGTCCAAATGTCCCACGGTGGATAGTACATTTTTTAACGGGACCGTTCTAAGATATAAGGTGCAAAGAGACACAGAATTTCCTTCTCCCCGTTTGTGTGCAAAAGTGGAATATAATAGAGGATCGATCGATCAAAGGCAACTGCAGTTGCTGTGCTACAGTTGGATATTAAAGGACATTTGTAACGTAATGCATGTATATGAATCACGGTGATGTGATAAAAAATCATATATATATATATATATATATATATATATATATATATATATATATATATATACGAATCTTCAGAGGGTGTCCATGATACAAGTTTTAAAAGGATCAAGATTATTACTGCGAAACATTTCGCACATGAAACATCTGTGCAAAACGTTTCATAGTAATAAACTTGATCCTTTTACAACTTCTATCATGGACACCCTCTGAAGAGTCGTATATAATATCTCCACTGAACGACTATATATATATATATATATATATATATATATATATATATATATATATATATATATATGTGTGTGTGTGTGTGTGTGTGTGTGTTGTGTGTGTGTATGTATGTATGTAAGTATAACTGAATCACGAAAGTTTGGAACGTGATAAATCCATAAATAAAGGTATAAGCCACGAAGGAAAAATAAACAACGGAGTTTCTGCAAGATCTTTCGACGTTCAACGTCCTTTACTCAGCAGATAAACTGACTTACATGAGGAATTGACAGTACAGGAAAGCTTGTATAACTGACAGATAGGGATTATAAAGTAATTAGTACCTAGAATCCGGCACACCTGGAGAAAGAGTAACCTTTCCAAACAAGCATAAACATGGGTACAATTTAAAAAACAAAAAGATCAAGTCAATCTGCTCAGACATAAGGACAAGGCAATTAAAGGATAATATAGGGTGACACCTACTCAGAACTTTGTAAACAATAACTTATTCACAATACATATTAAACATACATATACAACGAAGATATCTCTAAGGCAACTAATTTGTATTTAAGTCTGTAATTATACTTTGAGGTCATTCTATAGATAATATATAATTAATTATATATAATATATATATATATATATATAGATATATATATGTACCTATATATAATAAATATTATATATATATATATATAATATATATATATATATATAATATATGGATATATATCTGTGTATGTGCGTAGCTGCTGTGTATCGAGAACAACACATAAAAGTATTTATATCTTAAGCTTTCTATTACTAAATAATAAATAATAAGAAGCCAAAAATAAGACAGGAATGGGAGAATGCAAGAATGACGAACCCATAGTCCGAATTTCTCAGGAAAACATCTCCAAAACTTCCCAACTTCATACCCAAGGGAAGAGCGTCAAACTTCTGAAACCTTTCGAGCCTCGCTTTAGGATCCTTGCAAATGCAACCCATAATGCTATTTGCAATGCAGATGCATTGGGCCATTATTCTGTTAGTGATCCTCAAATGGCAGCAGAGAGAGAGAGAGAGAGAGAGAGAGAGAGAGAGAGAGAGAAGAGAGAGACCTGATAACACTTCGACATCTTCCATTTACGTCTTCACAACGGTTTTTGTGAATCCTTTTAATTTCATCCATTACACACACACACACACACACACACACACACACACACACACACACACACATATATATATATATATATATATATATATATATATATATATATATATATATATATGTGTGTGTGTGTGTGTGTGTGTGTGTGTGTGTGTGTGTGTGTTTCTATACCCGATGGCATGTGCGTGAGAGAGGTAATAAAAAGTGATGGAGCCACAACAGAAAGAGATAAATTTTTGTTAAATTAATTCTAAAATAAAAAAACGAACGTTTTCATGCAAGGTGTTTCAAAACTTTATATAGTAACCTTACAGTGCCATTAATAAGAGACGTCACACAAAAGAAGTACTTAATGCCATGTAAATAAAACAAGGAAATCCAAACAGGAACCTGCTCTGCCTGGTGACTCAAAGCCGCTGAAGAAATCTGTTCAATGTATTGCACTCCAAACCTAATAAATTGACCGGTTCTGTGTTGCTGAACTGAATATAGAATTTAGGCCAAAGGCAAAGCACTGGGACCTATAAGGTCACTCAGCGCTGAAACGGAAATTGACAGTAAAAGCTTTGAGAGGTGTTAACAGGAGGAAAACCTGGCAGTTGCACTATCAATCAATTGTTAGAAGAGAGTAAGCTGGAAGAAAGGGAATCTGAAAGGAAGTACAGTAAAAGGAACAAAAGGGGTTGCAAAGAACCTTAAGTAACGCCTACAGTGAACCGCATGAGGTGCACTGACGGCACTAAACCCCCTACAAGGGTTTCTGTTACTATACTCTGTTTTTTTTTCATCTGTTCATCCGCCTGTGGTGTTTTTGTATGGTAATACTGCGTCCCGGGCTTTAGATAGTTACAGTCAGCTTACATTGAACGATTATAATAATATCCTATTTCGAATATTAACGGTGTAATTCGCATACAGTAAATTATTAAAACACTTTTTAGTTACAAATGTACACCCAGATATCCTTTTATTTACCTAAAACTTACAATTAGCGTAACTATCTAAAGCCCGGGACGCAGTGTTACCATACAAAAACACCACAGGCAGATGGACAGATGAAAAAAAACAGAGTATAGTTCTCAGTTGATATAAGGGAAGAGGAAAATCAATAATTCGTCATTCTTTTACATAAAGATATCTCGTTTATATTACTGATGTTTCGTTTTTTAGTATTTTACGTAGCAGATATCTTTTACTTCAGTCAAAATACACTTTCGTTTGATATTTGGCTGAAGACCATATTTCCTGATCGAATGCTATGCAATTCAATAAAAGAAAACATAAATATCCAAGTTCATAGGATATGCTAACTGTTCTACAATTTTATAAGCAAAATAAAAAAAAATGAGGACAACAAGGAGCAGGATAAAGATGGGAGTTGAATTAGTGGCTTTTGATACACTTTATTGATAATCACAGGGAGTTTTAAGTGACAAAAGTATGGAATCTTTTGAGCTGATGGCAGGCAATAATGTTTAAGTAAATCAACAATTAGAGATAAAATTTTTCCAACTTTGTAAGGGAACGAGAAATTTTATATAAGTGAAGATGAAGAATTTAACAAATGGTTTGACTATTATGAAACTGAGCAGCAATGAATCTCTGAATTCCTTTGTAGTGCTCGAAAGCGATGTAGATTTTTCCAGAAATCTCAAATTTTACACTGGCATTTTGTGTAAAAAAAAAAAAAAACTCACAGTGCGTGAAAAAATCTAAAGACCTTAATTGTTTCGGAAAATTCCCATTTCGAAATACACTAAAATTAGACATTAAACACAATGATGTAAATGATGACTCCATTTTAGTTTACTTCAAAAGAAATTCGTACATCATCATTTCGCACCGACGTTTTCACCGATAAAAGTGTTTCCTCGTTGCCTCAAGGTGCAGAATAGAAAAGTATTGTATATTAATGTGAAATTATGTGCCTAATTATTCCCATATGACTATGGCTCAGAAAGCGCGCGAAGGTAATAGAGCCTTTACTATTGCTCATTTATATATATATATGTATATATAATATATATTATATATATATATATATATATATATATATAATACTATATATATATATATATATATATAGTATATATATATACACATATATACATGCATACTTATGTGTGTGTGTTTGCGTGCATGTGTGGTGTAGGTGTGCGGTTATGTTTGCATACACTTTGCACTTCAAAAGAATATGCAAACTGTGCAGGACGATCGCGTTCTTTTAAAAAAAGGAGGAAAATACATCTTTTTCTTGCGCATTAGATCTTGATGTATTGTAAGAAATTCATTTCCAACCCTTAAAAAGTACCCCAGTGACGTGATCGGTATGTTCTTGGCCTGCCACCTCGGTGACGGCTAGTTAGATTCTCGGGCATTCCACTGAGGAGTTAGAGATATGTATTTCTGGTAACAGAAGTTCACTCTCGACGTGTTCGAAAGTCAGGTAAAGCCGTTGGTCCGGTTGCGGAATACCCACTGGTTCCATGCAACGTGAAACCACCATACAAACAACAAACAAACAAACAAACACTTAAAGTTTTACGAAGGTTGCTGCTTTCATCGTTTAGAAATAATGATACTGAACAAAAATCTTTATATGAGATGTCCATATGATCTTCTGACAACTTGCCCATGTTGGTTTATCGTGGTTGTGCTCCCCATCTGTTGTCCAAAAGAGGAGGATGCATTAATCTTATATGTAGGTCATGAAGGTCAAGTGTTTGGAATGCCATCAATCCAGGGGGTAAACCTGGATTTTGAACTTCCCTAAAGTATCTGGAGAGTTTGCTCTTTGCGATAGCAGAAGTGGCTTTTGTAGTCTAAAAACAAAGGGATTAAAGTCCACCAGGCCTATTATATTGATAGCAGATACACTCACATATTACTCCTACCATTTACTCCAACGAATATTTACCTGAAATACGTTAATACTGTTGAATCTCACCTTCGTACGAATATTCTGGAAATAGCAAGAGACAAGAGAGACAGATACGATCATACGAACACATATGAGAGTCACAAAACAAACATATGAGCATCGGATCTCAGCATACATTAAGACATCATGTCCTATTACAAAAAGTAAAATAAACAGAATCAAAACCTGTGTGGAGAGGTTCAAGTAGCGTAACCGACGCCACATTCAAACACCAAGTCGATCCCATTAATTTGCATGGAAAAGTAACACGCGCACCTGGGAATACTTTGCACCAGAATCCTGCTCATTGTCATGCATTCGAAAAAAAAAAAAAAAAAAAAAAAAAAAAAAACTCTTATTTTCCTAATAGCTATTCACGTATGTATTTTAAGTTAAAGTGTTCCTAATGTGAGGAATTCGGAATGTTTCCTTCCCAGTATCAAATGTCCCAAAGCAATTTCTACATAAAGCGCTTAATTATTCACTGGTTATAATCTAATTTCAATGTGTACGTAATTTTATTTTAGAGAAGAAACTCTGATATCTGATAAATAAACAAAAACAATTTCTCCTTGAATTTTTATAGTAGAAAAAATATACGTAAACTATATTTGAACTAAATTATCTCTCAGATGTAAAAGTAATATGTAATGCTCTATTTAAAAAACCTGCAAGCACTATTGTTTGTTTGTTTGGTGTTTTTACGTTGCATGGAACCAGTGGTTATTCAGCAATGGGACCAACGGCTTTACGTGACTTCCGAACCAAGTCGAAAGTGAACTTCTATCACCAGAAATACACATCTCTAACCCCTCAGCCCGAGAGTCAAACTCGCGGCCGCCGAGGTGGCAGGCCAAGACCATACCGATCACGCCACCGAGGCGCTTGCAAACACTATTAAATTTTGTAGATTTCGTTAACTAAAAATTCTTAATATGTAAGAAACATTCTGGCAAAAGTGATTGAGCTGTGCACTAATGATTTCTAAACAATTTCAACAACATGCTCATTTCACCTAATAACAATAACGCCAGTTGAAATACTGGGCCGTGCATATTGCGCCTATGGAGAAAATAGTTCGATTTTCTTGTTCAGCCCAGGTTCGACTAACCAAGAGAAAAATTGGAAATTCGCCACGAAGCTATACAAAGAATTATGTTTTCTCTTTGGTATGTCCAATACAAAGATCGCTTGCACATAACAAGATATGGTTTTAAACGTTAAAAATCAGATCAAAATCCACCCATCTTATAGATCTTACCCGCTAGAAAAACTGTCCTAGAGTAGACATAAAAGGTGCTAAGGAATATTTCAAGTACATTGACTTTTTGCTTACGAAACAGACTACCAAAATACAAATGTTCTTAATTAAGGATCTTATAAAAATGACGATTGAAAGTTTTGGGAACTCTGATGTAGTTTTGAAAGCTGGATATTGGATTTTAAATACCATGGTCTGACAATTGGCAAAAGTGTTGCTTGAAATAATCATAATACTCCAAAAACCTGATTTTAAGATACTCAACATATTCATGACTATCTATACTACAGTAACAGTTGAATGATCTAAAAGCATTACACATAAAAATTTAACATGTAAGTTTATTTACAATAATTAATTTCATATTATTTCTATTAACCTTGAAATAAATGTGCACTTATGGCTCATATTGTATAAACGAACTCTGAAACTACGATAAAAATGCCTCATGAAAAATCTGCTTCCAAAAGGTATGGCTTGTCGTCACCGAGAGACGTTAAAGTTTCATTCCAGCCAATTCCTAAATGAAGCCCTTATTCAGTCTGGGAGTTTGTCATAAGGGAGTGATTGGAGTTTAATTTCTTTTTTTCTTTTTATAAAAATGCTTGAAGGTTTGGGAGGCAATGAAGCAATTTTGAAAGCTAAAAACATTAGCTTTTAAATACTGTGCTCTGACAATTCGCTTTAGTGTTTCCTGGATTCAGAACAACACTCCAGAAAAGCTGGTTTTAATTATCAGGGTAAGGTACTCGACATATTCCTGACAATCTATGGTAACAATTGATAGATCTAATGGCATTAAACGTTCAAATTTACCTCAAGAGAGAGTAAGAACTAAAATTATATATATTATATATACATATATAAGTGTGTATATTATGAATTTATTAGTTTACTATATATAATATATCATATACATTTATATATATATATTATATATATATATATATATATATATCTATATATATATATATATATATATATATATACATGAATTTATTATATATATATATATATACTATATATATAAATAAATTTACTATAATACTATCTATCTATCTATATATATATATATATATATATATATATATATATATATATATATATATATATATACAAACATTTATGTATCATAAATAATATATAGGTTGAATAAACACGGTGTAAATGCTGCTTGATATAAAACAATTCTCTCTTATTTTTATTCTAAAACTCTAGGTCATACATCAACCGCAACTCCTGTAATAGGATTTTATCTAAATGACAAATCTAGAATTCTGGCTTGCACGGAATACCAGCGAAAAAAACATTATGTGACGATAGAAAGCAGTGCACATTTAAGATATACAATGTCAGTGACATTTAAAGAATGTTATACTACTACTGGATTCATTTCCGAAGCAAGAGCATTAAGGCAACCTTAATAAATAAAGGAAAATTTTTCCAGAATTTTATAAAAAGAATAAATAATTTTGCTGCTATCTGAAAGAAAATTCTGTCAGTCATTAGAAAAAGATCACTGTAGAGGACATTTAATTAGAATTCATTTAAAACATACATAGCTAGAATTGTGTATTTACAATAAAATACGAGATACTGCAACGTAACTATGATGGTTCTGATAAAATATTAGTTTTAATTTTAGAGTTGACGGTCCTGATTAAAAGTAGCACCATCTCCAGAACGCGATTAGGCGCAATGTGGAAGAAAGTAAAAAAAAAAAATTATAGAAAACAAACAAACTCGAATCGTTCCTTCACAACAAACAACAAATCGAAAACATTTTGACAGAGACGAGACAATGTAACATTGTGTGTATGTTTATATATATATACATGTACGTATATGTGTGTGTTTTTTCTGTTTGTGTACATATAATATATAAATATTGTGTGAAAAAATATATACTATATATAATATAATAGCCGAACCGAGTGACCCTTTCTATGCATAGTATTGGGGGAACAATTTTTCTTTAAAAAACAAAACCATAATTTAGGGCTTTTATTTCGTGACAAAAACCATATCAAATGCATACCCATTGTACTATGGGATGCTCAAAAAAGAGTTCGACGGTGCAATATGTCTATGCTCAGTCGGGGGTCCAGTTGAAAGTAAGCGTTTACTCATATACGTTTAGTTCATTCACATTTAGAAAATATGATGTTCTCGTGCAGAGGTGAAGCCTCACAAAAACACATAGACATACACGCAATCTCTCTCTCTCTCTCTCGCTCTCTCTCTCTCTCTCCTCAAACTCTCTCATCCTCTCCTCTCTCTCTCTCTATATATATATATATTTATATATATATATATATAATATATATATATGATTATTATATATACATCACAGGAAAACAGCAGTCGTTCGAGATATATTCTGGGGCTGGACCCCGAAACGTCGCTTAATAAAGCCTTTTAAATTACCAAAAGACGTCTCTCTTACTTCCTTGAGATTTTATATATATATATATATATATATAGTATATATATATATATATATATATATATATATTACATACATCCAAAGGAACACGTGATTGAGAATATCTTTAAATCCACGGTAGAAAAGTAAGCGAAAAAGGGATTTGGACCAAGTATACTTTTGTAGTATATTCTACATTTTCAAGTTCACATGAAAATGTGAATATACTACGAAATATGTACATATATATATATATATATATATATATATATATATATATTATATATATATATATATTATATATATCATATATATATATGTATAACTAAATCACGAAAGTTAGGAACGTGATAAATCCATAAATAAAGATAAATGCCACGAAGGAAAAATAAACGAGGAGTTTGCAAGATCTTTCGACTTAAAAGTCCTTTAGCTGAGCAGAATACGACAAAAAATACGAGAAAAAGAAAAACAATACAAGAAGGCTTCGTCTATAACTGACAGATAGGGATTATAAAGGGATTAGTACCTAGAATCCGCACACCTGGAAGATAAAAAACCTTCCCAAACAAGCATAAACAAAGGGTGCAATTAAAGGTTTAAGACAATCATCTCAGATACAATCTCCAGACAATTAAAGGATTATAGGTGACAGCTATTCGGAACCTGGTAAACAAAACCATATTCACAAAACATGACAGACATACATTACAATAAAATTTAATAACTCTAAGGCAACTGATTTTTATTTAAGTCAGTAATTATATCTTTGAGGTCATTCTTAAACATGTTACAGATACAAGGGTCTAAATGAAAAAGGTCACGACTAACATTGAAATTACAATGAAAAGTAAGTTGTATTAAAGCAGATTCTAAAAGATTTCGTGATAAGACATCTCTTGACCGTGCAATTACTGAACTGTCAATCCAATTAATTCGGTGGTTGTTTTCACTTAAATGAATAAATAATGCATTAGATTTTTGCCCAGTTTTTACAGAGTATTTATGCTGGCTTAGCCTTACTTCTAAGCCTTTGCTGGACTGTCCGATATAGAATGAGGGACAAAATCCATACATGGAATTTTATATATTATGTTGTTGCTTTCTCTGGGGCCATTTTTTATTAACATTCTTTTTAGTGTGTTATTATAGGAAGAAACAAGGTTGATATTAAAAGCTTTTAACAATGGTTTGATGGTTTCAAATCCGTTAAAATAAGGCAAACTGAGAATGTCCTTAGAATTTTCTTTCTGTGTGTTATTTTCAGTATAAAACTTTTTGTGGGCTTTATTATAACAAATGTCTAATATATGTGAAGGATAGCATAAATCTTTCCCTATTTTTCTTATGTATTCAATTTCTTGATCCAAATATTGTGGACTGACGATTCGCAATGCTCGTAAAAACATAGAGGAAAAAATTGATATTTTTATATTAAGATGGTGGCCTGAGAAGAAATGAACATAAGTTAAGTTGTTAGTCGGTTTCCTATAAATACTGAATTTACATTGAAATGGTTCTCTATGTATCAAAACGTCTAAGAAAGTGGGAGGTGGCAATTGTCTTTTTCTAATTCTAGAGTAAATTTAATCGATGGTACCTGGTTATTTAATTTAGAGAGTAAATCATTTACATCAATACCGACAGGAAGAACAGCTAAACAATCATCAACGTAACGATACCACTTTACAGGAATATGAATGATATTAGGTAAGTAGCGTTTTTTCAAAGAATTCCATATACAGGTTTGAGAGCAATGGTGATAAAGGATTTCCCATTGCCATGCCAAAAATTTGTTGATAAAATTCACCATTGAATATAAACTTACAATCACAAATGCACAAACTCGTGAGTGAAATAATGTGACTTATAGGTAGAGGTAATTCATGCTGAGTTAGTTTCATTGCTAAGATATTCTAAAATAGAGTCTATAGGGACTTTAGTAAAAAAGAGAACATACGTCAAAATTAACGAATCTATCAGTAGGCAAAGAGCATTTTGTATAATTTATCAACTAAATCTAGAGAATTATATATATGAGAATCGGAGATGGTTCCAAGTAACGGGGACAAGATCTTAGTGATTATATTTCGAGAGTTTTGATATGAAATTGAACCAACAGTACTGATAATAGGCCTCATAGGGTTATTTTCTTTGGTTCAATTTCATATAAACTCTCGAAAATATATCACTAAGATCTTGTCCCCGTTACTTGGAACCATCTCCGATTCTCATATATATAATTCTCTAGATTTAGTTGATAAATTATACAAAATTGCTCTTTGCCCTACTGATAGAATTCGTTAGTTTTGACGTATGTTCTCTTTTTACTAAAGTCCTATAGACTCTATTTTAGAATATCTTAGCAATGAACTAACTCAGCATGAATTACCTCTACCTATAAGTCACATTATTTCACTCACGAGTTTGTGCATTTGTGAAATTAAGTTTATATTCAATGGTGAATTTTATCAGCAAATTTTTGGCATGGCAATGGGAAATCCTTTATCACCATTGCTCTCAAACCTGTATATGGAATTCTTTGAAAATGCTACTTACCTAATATCATTCATATTCCTGTAAAGTGGTATCGTTACGTTGATGATTGTTTAGCTGTTCTTCCTGTCGGTATTGATGTAAATGATTTACTCTCTAAATTAAATAACCAGGTACCATCGATTAAATTTACTCTAGAATTAGAAAAAGACAATTGCCTCCCTTTCTTAGACGTTTTGATACATAGAGAACCATTTCAATGTAAATTCAGTATTTATAGGAAACCGACTAACAACTTAACTTATGTTCATTTCTTCTCAGGCCACCATCTTAATATAAAAATATCAATTTTTTCTTCTATGTTTTTACGAGCATTGCGAATTGTCAGTCCACAATATTTGGATCAAGAAATTGAATACATAAGAAAAATAGGGAAAGATTTATGCTATCCTTCACATATATTAGACATTTGTTATAATAAAGCCCACAAAAAGTTTTATACTGAAAATAACACACAGAAAGAAAATTCTAAGAAACATTCTCAGTTTGCCTTATTTTAACGGATTTGAAACCATTAAACCATTGTTAAAAGCTTTTAATGTCAACCTTGTTTCTTCCTATAATAACACACTAAAAAGAATGTTAATAAAAAATGGCCCCAGAGAAAGCAACAACATAATATATAAAATTCCATGTATGGATTGTCCCTCATTCTATCTCGGACAGTCCAGCAAAGGCTTAGAAGTAAGGCTAAGCCAGCATAAATACTCTGTAAAAACTGGGCAAAAATCTAATGCATTATTTATTCATTTAAGTGAAAACAACCACCGAATTAATTGGATTGACAGTTCAGTAATTGCACGGTCAAGAGATGTCTTATCACGAAATCTTTTAGAATCTGCTTTAATACAACTTACTTTTCATTGTAATTTCAATGTTAGTCGTGGCCTTTTTCATTTAGACCCTTGTATCTGTAACATGTTTAAGAATGACCTCAAAGATATAATTACTGACTTAAATAAAAATCAGTTGCCTTAGAGTTATTAAATTTTATTGTAATGTATGTCTGTCATGTTTTGTGAATATGGTTTTGTTTACCAGGTTCCGATAGCTGTCACCTATAATCCTTTAATTGTCTGGAGATTGTATCTGAGATGATTGTCTTAAACCTTTAATTGCACCCTTTGTTTATGCTTGTTTGGGAAGGTTTTTTATCTTCCAGGTGTGTCGGATTCTAGGTACTAATCCCTTTATAATCCCTATCTGTCAGTTATACGGACCTTCTTGTATTGTCTTTTCTTGTATTTTTGTCAGTATTCTGCTCAGTAAAGGACTTTTAAGTCGAAAGATCTTGCAGACTCCTTCGTTTATTTTTCCTTCGTGGCATTTATCTTTATTTATATATATATATATATATATATATATATATATATATATATATATATATATATATATATATATACTATATATATATATATATAAGCGAATACCACAGGAAAATAATAGTCAGAAATCCAAGCGCTTTCGTCTTTACTCAGACATCGTCAAGGAGTTAATGAAGTACAATTGGAGATAAAGGTCTCAGGTACAAAACAAGATCAAGAAATACCAGATGGTTAATTGTCAAAAGGGTAAAAATTAAAAGAGATAATCCATGGATTATCGGATATCACACGGTCACAAACCTAACCGAAACTACAAAGTATCTTTATAGTCCAAAACATGTAAGAACTGAATATATTAATTTTGTTGCTTATATTTATCTACAACTTTTTTCATAATGAAAGCATCAAGTTTAAATAAACCAAGACTTAAATTTAGAACATTTCTATTATTTGACTTGATGAAACAAGATTCAATGACATTCCTTTTAACTGTGTCACTACATGGGATTAAGGCTCTTGCTTGACTCCAGTTAATAGGATGGTCTAAATCTCTCATATGTACGAATAATGCATTCGATATTTGCCCAGTTCTCACAGAATATTGATGTTGCTTGAGACGTTGTGAAAAGAGATTTACCGGTCTGTCCGTAATAGACTTTATCACACTTTTTGCAAGGAATTTCATATATGCAGCCTGGAAGATATTTAGGAGAATTTTTTATTATTAAACTCTTGACATTAATATTACTGAAAATAACATTTATGTTAAATAGCTTTAAAATTCTAGGAATATCTAAAAACCTTTCATCATAGGGTAATTTTAGAATGTTATGCTTACTAAATTCAAGTTTGTCATTAGTTGAATAAAAAGTTTTTCTAGCTCTTTTCCATGCCACATCTATAAAAGTCCTTGGGTATTTAAGTTTCAATGCAATATCATAAATAGTTTTAATTTCAGCTCAATAAACTGCAGGCTACAGACACGTAAAGCCCTTAAGAACATCCCAGAAAAAACAGAGAATTTAACATTTTGATGGTGATTGGAGTAGTAATGAACAAAAGAGGCAATGTTAGTTGATTTTCGAAAGACTGAAAAGGTGAAATTTCTATCATTTCTATGGACAGTTACATCAAGAAAATTCAAATTACAATTTCTTTCTTCCTCTACGGTAAATTTTATAGAAGGGACCAAATTATTGAGATTATTAAGGAATTCCTAGAGATTTTCGTGAACTGGCCAAATACAGAAGATATCATCCACATATCTAAACCAAATAACTTTTTAGGGCAAAATTCTTGGTAAGAGTTTTGTCTCAAAAAATTCCATGTAAATATTGCTAAGGACAGGAGATAAGGGATTACCCATAGCCATGCCAAACTTTTGTACAAAAAATTCCCAATTAAAACAAAATTTACTATCTTTGATACATAACCTTATGAGACTAATGAGGTTTGCTACACTTAAGGGAATGACACTTTCTTAATTTTCTGTAGCAATAATCCAGCATCCGATTCTTCCAATCGACAGGAACCGTCTGATTAAAGCCATACCGTCTGCTTCTAAGTGTACGATTATCTCTTTTAATTTTTACCCTTTTGACAATTAACCATCTGGTATTCTTGATCTTGTTTTGTACCTGAGACCTTTATCTCCAATTCTACTCCATTAACTCCTTGACGATGTCTGAATAAAGACGAAAGCGCTTGGATTTCTGACTATTATTTTCCTGTGGTATTTGCTTACTTATGAAGTCACGTGCATCTACAGTGATTTTTTAAGCATAATGGAAACCACACGCAACTTCTACGCCTTTTCTTTGAATTTTCCGAGCCTTGTTCTATTCGTGACATCCTTCTGTAATGCTCTTATCATCGCTCACAAACTGAAACTCCGACTCAACTTTCTACGGAAGTGTATGAACGAGCAAGTGATGCCCAAGTCGATTTTACCAGTGAGAATTCTTCGTCTAGCAGAGCGACCTTTCGACGAGTTTCAACGCATCATACTTCAGAAACACATCGACATCACAAAAGTGGAAGTAGATGATGCGTTTCGTACACTTAGAAGCAGATGGTATGGCTTTAATCAGACGGTTCCTGTCGATTGGAAGAATCGGATGCTGGATTATTGCTACGGAAAATTAAGAAAGTGCTGCAACCGTCTTGAAAGGAAGCTTCAAGTCAAGTTGAAAAATCTTATTGCTGAAAGCGACTGGACTAAGCATGCCAACGTGGACTTCATGATTAATTTATCAGACAAACCATTGGGATAGTGCTACGACAGCGGCTTTGGGATATGGGTTTAAGCTTTGGTGTATTTAATGGTAACCTGGACTGTGTCGACATCTCAAAAGCCTTTTTTGTTATTTTAGAAAAATTTAGTCAAAACCTATGCCTGATGATATCAAGATTTTGCAAAGGTATTGTGTATGGGGCTATGAGTAAACCTTCTCCCCCTAATGTACCCGTGAGATTTCTCCAGGCTTTTAAGAAAATTAGAGAAGATTGAAACAGTGAAAAGTGACAAAAGCAGATAATCTAATGCAGTGGTATAATGAATAAAGTGATTATATAAGTAAAATAATGACATTGTTAAGTGATACTGATACTTATACGAAACTGAGGTCTGACCCTACACAGACAGTGAACTCCCATTTTAATAAACAAATTAAATCCATTTTGAAGGGCTTTGACCATTTAGTTAAACAGTTTACACCGCAATGCGCCTCCCTACCTTATATGTATGGTTTAGTCAAGACACATAAAACCAATAACCCTATCAGACCAATCATTAGTTCAGTGGGCTCAGTTACGTATAATTTATCTAAATGGCTTGTAAAAATTCTTACTCCTTTTGATAGGAACATTTCTAAACACGAATGTTAAAAACAATGTTGATTTTATAAACAAATTGAATAGTTTAAATTTGAATTTTGATTTTAATATGGTTAGTTTTGATGTTGTCTCTTTATTTACAAAAGTGCTGGAAGATGACTTACTTGAATATTTGGATGAGGAATTAGAACGTCATGACATTCCCTTAAGTGTCGCAAACCTCATTAGTCTCATAAAGTTATGTATCAAAGATAGTAAATTATTTTTTAAATTTTGGGAATTTTTTTGTTTTTTTACGAAAAGTTTTGGCATGGCTATGGGTAATCCCTTATCTCCTGTCCTTAGCAATTATTTACATGGAATTTTTTAGACAAAAGCTTACCTTCCAAGAATTTTGCCCAACAAAAAGTTATTTGGTTTAGATATGTGGATGATATCTTCTGTATTTGGCCAGTTCACGAAAATCTCCATTAACTCCTTAATAATCTCAATAATTTAGTCCCTTCTATAAAATTTACCGTAGAGGAAGAAAGAAATTGTAATTTGAATTTTCTTGATGTAAGCTTATTTATGAAGTAACGTGCATCTACAGTGATATTTTTCAAGCATATATATATACCTATATATATATATATATACATATATATATAGTTATATATATATATATATATATAATATATATATACATATACATATATATCATATATATATATATACTATATATATATATATAATATATATACATATATATATATATATATATATATATATATATATGTATATATATATATATATCTTATATATAAGATATATATATATATAATATATATATATATCTATATATATATAAGTTTTTTCATACAATGGACTGTCTATCGGCGTAAGAAAGCCAAAGGATAGAAACTGTGGGGAAACTTAGAGATGGTAAAACAGATCAAGCTTAGGCGAAAGGAAATGGTTGGTTTGAGGATGGCCCGATCAGGTGAAGAGACTGGCAGACGATACACCGGTGGAAACAGGGTAGCATTCTATCATTTTAGATGAGCGAAAAATATAATGAGGCGAAAGGGCAGTAAATTCCAGGAGATATGAGAGCTTGTGATAAAGCTGCTACACGTGGATGGTGCAGTGTAGGGTGAAGAGTTCGACGTGCTGCTGATGAGCTATGTACTTCTGCGTTTCTTAATTGATTGATTGATTGATCATGGAATTTAGGGCATAGCCCAAGCGCTGGTACCTGCACAGGTCATTCAGCGCTCTGCGTTTCTCAATCAGCTTTCATTCAAGATGCATTTCAAGTATCGTTGCCGGTTTTTTTCTCTTAACCAATCACTGTTAAGGGTTACGGCTTTTTCTCTTAACCAATCACTGTTAAGGGATACGTCTTTTTCTTTTAACCAATCACTGTCAAGGGATACGGCTCTTATCCAATCACTGTTAAGGGATAACGTAAACTTTTTTCTCTGAACCCACACTGTTAAGGGGATACGTCTTTTGTTTTTTCTCTGAACCAATCACTGTTAAGGGATACGGCTTTTTCTCTTAACCAATCACTGTTAAGGGATACGGCTTTTTCTCTTAACCAATCACTGTTAAGGGATACGACTTTTTCTCTGAACCAATCACTGTTAAGGGATACGGCTTTTTCTCTGAACCAATCACTGTTAAGGGATACGACTTTTTCTCTGAACCAATCACTGTTAAGGGATACGGCTTTTTCTCTGAACCAATCACTGTTAAGGGATACGGCTTTTTCTCTGAACCAATCACTGTTAAGGGATACGGCTTTTTCTCTTGACCAATCACTGTTAAGGGATACGGCTTTTTCTCTTAACCAATCCCTGTTAAGGGATATGGCTTCTTAAAGGTATAAATACATAACGATAATGATGGGAGCACACTGGGGTTCCTAGCAAACGACTACATTTCAAATTACGGGCAAGTAAAAACGAATATGGGCACTTCCGTAAAGGCCAGTCATACCTGTTACGGCAATAAATATGAATTAGAATCCTAGTTATTCAACTGTATGCCCGTTCGTCTGCGTACACGTCTGCATGTGAACAAGAAAGGTAACACTACAGATCCAATTCCCTCTGAGCCGAGCTAGGATTAACTGCTCCCCAAAGGTAGTTCTTGTTGACGTCACAATTCCGAGCCTCCTTCAAAATACAAGAAGAAAAAGACAATTCAATCGGATTTAATTCCGCCCCCTTGTGTTCTGGTTGCAAATTGTCCTCAGACTTAATCCTGCTGGATTTTTTTCTCTCTCTCTCTCTCTCTCTCTCTCTCTCTCTCTCTCTCTCTCTCTCTCTCTCTCGTAAGGAAGAAAACAAGGTCGCATAAGAAAGCCACTAACATTTAAAGGCAGAGTATTGGCTAAGAAAAGGACTCAAAGCTGACATTCACTGCCGACTAACATCAAGCTTGCTGAATGAGGCATCTCTCTCTCTCTCTCTCTCTCTCTCTCTCTCTCTCTCTCTCTCTCTCTCTCTCTGTCGTAAAGAAAACAAAATTCATACAAGAACACTACCAACAAATAAAAGGGCAAAGAGAACGAAAAGCTCACAAGTACTAACATAAGTAAAAATGCGGCAAGTTTCTTCGGCGTAATCGCGTTTTCTGTACAGCAAATAATGCTGTATGAAAAGCTAACAATGACATTTTCATTCACAGCCAGGTGAAGCCCTGTTCTATAGCGTTGCTAGACGAGCAATCATGACTAACTTTAACCTGAAAAAAAAAAAAAAAAAAAAAAAAAACTACTGATGTTACCGGGCTGCAATTTGGTGTGTTTGGTGTTTGGAGGCTGGATGATCAACATAGCAATTTGCAGCCCATAGCCTCGGTAGTTTTCAACATCTGAGGTAGGACAGACAAACAGCATGTCAATAGTTTTCGTTTTCAGAAAACTAATATAACTGATGTAATTTGTAAAATATTTTTACCACTCAAAAACGTAACTGGTAGATATAATGACAGAATCCCAAAGCAGTGGATATATTTAAGAGGAAGTGACAAATATTCAACGGTCGTCTTGATTTAAAAGTTACATTTGTAAACCTATACATGTATGTAACGAAGAGCTCATTTGTTCGTCCCATCTCTCATTTAGGAATACTATTATAGGCAGTCGTTACATACTCATGCTTTAGTTTCATGAGGTAACGCAAACAAATAAAAAGACTGTACTTCCCTCATAACAGTTAAGCATATATATATATATATATATATATAATATATATATATATATATATATATATATATACATATATATATATATATATATATATATATATATATATATATATATCTATATATATATATATATATATATATATATATATATATATATATATATATATATATATATATACATATAAATTGTGGTACTAAGTTACTTCCTGAGTTTGAATGAGTAAGCTGCAGTAAATCATTCGGATCTTGGTTTTAGTTTAAAATGATGGAAAAAACCATACCTTATGAATCAACCTTGATAAAAAGCAAAGATGCTTCTCTCAAATATATACAAACACTGCTAAATGAAGTCTTAAAAACTGCTGTGGCTAGAGGGCTGCAAATTGGTACTTGATCATTGCAGCCCTCTAGCCTCAGTAGTTTTTTCATTGTAAGGTTAAGCTACTCATGATCGTGCGTCTGGCAACGCTATACGACAGGCCACCATCGGGGCGTGGCTGTAAGCTTCGTTGGCCGCGGCTCATACAACATTATACCGAGAACACCGTTAGATAGGTCTATTTTCGGTGGCGTTGATTATACGCTCTTTACAGAAAGCTCGATTACGCCGAAGAAACTTCGGCGAAATTTTTACTTGCTAATTTTATATAACTACTCTAATGGAGAGCAAACACGTCTGACGTGTTATATTCAAATAAAACAATTATCTTTAGAATGTATCTTTTCTCATAAGTGATTAAAGTATTTTACTACAAGACCTAATTATTTCACTAAGTGGCCTAACTGATTCTAAAACTGTCTTTATCGTAGAATTCACGAAGATTGCTAACGAGCACTAATTAATCCACTGGTAACTTATCCCATAATTTGTTCTTTATACAACTAATTAAGAACAGGCACAGTTGAGTGTTTAATTACGAGTTTGATTATACTGCCATTATGACATGTCTGACATTTTGCTAAATGATACCTCTTCATCAAGAAATCATAATTTTACAAAATGAACCTGGTGGAAAAGTATATTCTTAGATTGTATAAAATACATAAATGTTCGTCGTATAAAAGATTGAGGAAAACTAACGAAACATAAAATGCAGTTCATTTAGCTTTCAAAAGGACCCTGTCCCTTCCTTCTCACAATACAATAGCTATATTCTGAGGAAGAAAGGAGATAGCCCCTTCTAGCGCTAAATTTCCAAGATACAGTAATGATGATAAAAAAAAAAAAAAATTCAAGCAGTGATTTCACGTAAACACCCTACGTATATAAAAAATTCAGAACTATTTCTACTACGATGAATGGCATCAATTTTAATAAGAAAAACTTTTTCTCTTACCAAACTTTTTCAGTACTGTAATGCTTTAGGTGTTTTTATGGAACTATGCCACTCCCCCTTACGGCAGGGATCCTTTTATGGTGTAAGAACTGCATCAGTCGTAATTCCTTTGCTTCTCGTTCATAGCAAGGTTTTATTGTCTGCACATGTATTGTGACACTAATGCGTTAGATCATGCCTTGCATTCATACTTTCGTTCAAAGGAGAGGGAATATAAATTTATTTTGTGTCGTTATTATACATGCGTGCAGTAAAACAAACAAAATCACACGCACACACATAAAAAAAAACAAAAAAAATAAATCAAATAAAACAAATATATATATATATATATATATATATATATATATATATATATATATATATATATATATATATATATATATATATATATATATATATATATATATATATACATATATAAAATTAAAAATATATATATCTATATATATATATATATATATCTATATATATCTATATATATAGATATATATAATATATATATATATATATATACTATACGTAAACTGCCACAGTTCATTTTTCTATTATATAAACGGTTAAAAAAATTTAGATTCTCTATTTCTAAGTTTTTAGAGGTCTATGTGCCTCCTTGAAGATGGAAGCATATTGGCCTTTGAAAGCTAAGAAAGAAAGAATATCTTACTTTGAGCTTCTGCATATAATATATATGCATACATACATATATATAGTATATATATATATATATATATATAGATATATATATATATATATATATATATATATATATATATATGATTTCGAACCATGAGAAAACTGACAATATGGATTTACATATAGCTAACATAAATGCAGTAACTTACCAGGAATGGAACAAATGAATCCTGAATTACTTGAGTCTACTTACACATTCCTTTGAAAAGAAAATTCATTGAGAAATAACACATTCATATTACAACTAAAATGACTTTAAATCACCGACAGATATTACTAAAACTAAATATACTTCAAACAGTTTTTCATTGACAGACATTACAAAAGGACTGATATCTTTACTTTTCAGAGAAAAATGATCTGAATGTCTGAATCGAAACTATATCATCTTCCTTTCATAATCAAAAATTAGTCCAGACAATCTTGTCAGTAAACGGATATGCAACTGATTTGCACTTTTCAATTACAAAAGCAATTAGCAAAATGCTCTGCCTTTGCATAAACAGTACATGAAAATTACTTTTTGACGCGCCTGCCACCCTTCACTCTCTCTCTCTCTCTCTCTCTCTCTCTCTCTCTCTCTCTCTCTCTTTATTAAACATGTCTCGACACACATGTTCCTCATTTACCCCTTGCCATTAAAGGCATAATGATTCATAACCCTCATTTTAAGCTTCGGTCAGGAATAAAATTAAAATAATCCTCATTTCCAAAATATGGCAAATAACCGTTTAACCGACTCGGCAGAACTACCTTACAGTTTACATTATATTCTTGTGGTCCTAGAATCTTGAAGAGGTGCAAGAATCATTTTTGACATTTAAAATTAACTAACTGCAAAGTTTTCTTCCTTTATTGCAATTTTATCAGTAATTAACCATTGCAGTAAGGATGGTATTGACTGAAAAACATTTTTTCCGTTTTCGACGAAATCTATCGGATGTTAAATGAAGAATTTCATCTCTACCATAAAGTGGTTCGTGATGCGTAATTTTTTTTTTCATTACTACAAAAAACCATAATTATTATGACCAACGCTATATATCCATCTCTTTCATACACTCTCTCTCTAAGGGCTAAAGAATTCCTCCCCGTTTACAAATTGGAACATACAGATGTTCTCTTTGTAAATAACACAGTAAGAAAAAGAAGGTATTATACGATATATATATATATATATATATTCTCTCTCTCTCTATCTCTCTCTCTCTCTCTCTCTCTCTCTCTCTCTCTCTCTCTCTCTCCTCCCTCTCTCTCTCTAAAAATTGAAAGGTCGGGTTCGATCATGAAGTGTATCAGGAATTTATTTTCTGCTCCTTACGTGACTGTGTTGATATATATATATATATATATATATATATATATATATATATATATATATATTGGGGGCGGATTTAACATGCCAATTTGCAGCCCTCTAGCCTTAGAAGTTTTGAAGATCTGAGAGCGGACAGAAAAAGTGCTACCGGACAGACAATCAACCATAACAATAATGGTTTTCTTTGACAGAAAATTAAACACTATACAGAGGTAATTTATAATTCTAAAATGCAAATGAAAACTTCGTTCCAACCTTCGATCTGGAAACTTGATCGGAAACTCCGCAAACTAACTACTACTACCCCAGCGGCGCGCTTCATATTGACCTCCACGTCGAAATGGCGGGCGTCCCATTAACAAAAGAAGCCTGTTATTCAAAAATCCTAAAAGAGCCGTTACTTCGACAGTCATAAACTGGCTCATGCTATGGAGGTTTCATTACCCACTTTGTCGAAATTTTATCTCTATGACGGTCGTAAATGTCAGCCATTAAAACTCCCCGAGAGAGTGTTGAGTCTGGCGTAGCCAGAGACTCGACAGCGCTGCCCGACTTCGCCCGCGAGGATAATGGAGCCATATGCAATGTGTTTCCATTTGAGAGTTCGCACTTGCCTTTGTTCATGTAAAAGCATGGCGCTGTAAACGAGCCCTCCTCTAGCAGCACACTTCTGTATACACACACATGCATATATGTGTATATATTATACACACAAATATATATATATATATATATATATATATATATATATATATATATATATATATATATATATATATATATATATATATATATATATATATATATATGCACGTATGTATGTATAACATACATACATACATACATATATATATATATATATAGTATATATATATATATATATATATATATATATATATATATGTATGTTATGTATGTATATACTTATAATGAAGCGCGCCGCTGGGGTAGTAGTAGTACTACGCTCATGGTTAGTTTGCGGAGTTTCCGATCAAGTTTCCAGATCGATGGTTGGAATAAAGTTTTCATTTGCATTTTAGAATTATAAATTACCTCTGATTGCTGTATAGTGTTTATTTTTCTGTCAAAGAAAACCATTATTGTTATGGCCAATTGTTTGTCCGGCAGCACTTTTTCTGTCTGCTCTCAGATCTTCAAAACTTCTAAGGCTAGAGGGCTGCAAATTGGCATGTTGAACCCCCCCACCCACCCCCCCATCATCATCAAACATACCAGACTGCAACCCTCTATCCTCAGTAGCTTTTATTTTACTTCAAGTTAAAGTTAGCCATGATCATACGTCTGGCACCACTATAGCTGAAAGTTTCGTGGCCACAGCTGAGTTACGTGGGAAGTGGTTGAGAGTGTCATATAGCATTAGAAAAGTATGCACCAAAGAAACCGGCGCATGTTTTACTATCTTACTTCATTAACCTAGTTTTCTCGTAGTCTTTCGTGGATATTGAGAGAGAGAGAGAGAGAGAGAGAGAGAGAGAGAGAGAGAGAGAGAATTATTGAATTATTCGCAAAATGTCTTTATTTTCTTCAGTGCGATATTCAAGATTTCCTCATTCCATCGGATTATGCCATCGCAGGTATGCTATACTACTGCATTCAATATGGTGAGTGTATATATATATGTGAAACTTCTTGAAGGGATCACAACATTACATGATAACATTCCGTAACTTCGTCTTAATGAGAAATGGAAGAATTAAAATACGATTGTCATAAGAAATATCTGACGTTCCTGTCTCTTTGGCAGTTAGTCTCTAAGGTGTTCAATGACACAGATTTATAAACTAAAAAGCATAAAGGCGTATACTGTAGAAGCACTGTAGAAACAGTGCTCATAATGAAGCCTCTTTTGTTATTAATAAAAGCAAGCGCTTAAAACCCTCAACTTCTAAGACAAATGGGACCTAATTCTCAAAAGATGTAAGATTTAGAAATTGCTAATTCATTTTCTCTGTCAAATGAAACTCGTAAAGGATATCCAGTCGTTTTAAGTCTTTTACTGGCCACCACATACTTATTAACTGTCTTTTGAATTATCAGTGACACTTAGTGAATTATGAATGACAAGACCTGGGAAATTCCTATAAATATCTTATGTGAAGCATAAGTCCAAAATAGCTAAACGCAATAAGTTTTTCTAACATAGATGGAAAATAGCCACTGTAAATAAAGGGCAATTGGTCTGTACGCAAGCCTGAAGCGAATTAGTGACAAGATTTAGTAATCAGGTGAAAGCTGTAATGGGTTATAATCAGATCCATAAAGCCTACAGAGATTCATTTTGCAAAAGTAACTTCATTTCAATGAATTTCCTTAGGTATTTTATGAAGATTTCCATTGCATCTGATTGTTGAAGTCTGTGTATGTATTTGTGTGCGTGTTTTTTCATATCATATACATATTTATGGAATGCACATATATACATGCATGCATATATACCTACACATACAGACATACATTTATATATATATATATATATATATATATATATATATATATATATATATATATATACTCATTAAACTGCAAACGCAAATGTCCTTTAATATCTAATTCATATCTAATTCGCTGTACCTCGGAATTAATATATTTTCATATATGTTGACCAGAGGGGAATTTTTTTTCTTTTTTTTAATGATAATTTCGTGGGCTCGCGAGCGCGAACCTAGGAACCAAGAAATCAGGACGTACATCGAAGTACTCTTAACCACACATATATGAAAATATATTAATTCCAAGGTAGAGTGAATTAGATATTAAAGGACATTTGTAGCTTAATACGTATATATGAATCACGGTGAAGTGATAACTCATATATATATATTATGTATATAATCATTAAGCTACAAATGTCCTTTAATATCCAATTTGCTCTATCTCAGAATGAATATATTTTATATATGTTAACCGAAAGGAAATTTTTTGGTTGGTAATATTGGTGACATGTATACACACACACACACACACACACACACATATTTACATATATGTGTGTGCGTTCGAGATACGTAATGAATACGGTCCTTCAAATGTAAATTATATAGTCTTTTGTCCTTTACATAACATACACAGGAAAAAAAGATGTGACTCTAAGACAGGTCTCTTTCTAAAGAAAACAAATGTTACCGTTAATCTTCCCTTACTTTTGTATCATCTTTTGTATACCCGGATCCTGACACCGGAAAAAAAAAGATAGGCACATATACTACGTAAAATTGTAATGACCACGTTAAAGCTTACGGGAGGAACACGTATATATAACCTCCGGTATCTTCTAGGAAGAAATGTGGTTAACATTAGTTATTGGAAAGTTGGGGGAATTCAAAGAAGACATATTCTTAGAGCTAATAGAATTGGGCTTATCAGAGAGGTATTGTTCCGGGAGAAACTCATAACTATACGGATATGTCGACACTCCAAATGAGATAGTTGATAAGGGCTGTTGCCTCAGACTGAAAACAAATAAAAAATCGCTTCTTCTGAAACCCAAGAGAATCACAGATCCTTCTTTGGAGCCGAGAAAGTTTACTTCAAACTCATTTGACAGGCTTTGTATGACATTCTTGCTGTTTTCCTGGTAAAACCTACTAATAGGAGATTTGATTCGTCGCCTGATTGGGTTGTTATTTGAGGTTGAGCCATATGCCACTGGGTAGTCTTTTGGTTATACATGTAATCTCTCACACAAGATTTAATATCAATTTGATTATATGTGAGCGATATTTGAGCGTATAAGAAAAAGGAAAACAAAATGCAATCATATTATAAGTATAATGTTCATATAACGTGCTTATTTCTATCATGCAATCATTACAATTACAAAAACTCTTTAAGCAACGGCCCATCGACACTTAATGCAATTATTTTTTGTATACATTCCTTCTTTTGCTTAGCTCTTTTCAGCCTTGCCTTGGAAAATACCTCTTTGAATAACATAATAAATCTAGAATGATAAAGAATGAAATCATTTATTTCAGTTTAAACGAAATACTTTGACCGTATTGCTTAGGTCCGTGCAAA
Source organism: Macrobrachium nipponense (assembly GCF_015104395.2). Classification (NCBI taxonomy): domain Eukaryota; kingdom Metazoa; phylum Arthropoda; class Malacostraca; order Decapoda; family Palaemonidae; genus Macrobrachium; species Macrobrachium nipponense. Next base: position 85,035,625 of record NC_087204.1, read on the forward strand.
GACTGCCAATTGAACAAAAATATACCTCAGCATTTCATTTTACTATTGCCAGTAATCGCATTATCATTATTATTGTTACTGCCGTTTGGGGTGGTCATAGCAGTGGTGTTGTTGTAGTATAATTTCATATGTTACTGGTTTCATGATTAATTTAGCTTTTTTGCTAAAAAGATACTAAATGATAGGATTAAATTTTTGGTCTCAAAGATACAACTCTTCCAGTATATTCAATAGATATTTAAGATTTTTTAATCAAAATGTTAAAGAACAGATATATCTATTCTAAAGTGGTAAGTTTAAGGTAACGGCCATAAAGCTGAAGAATAATTATATTCCTTCATGGAATATAATTATTTCATGGAAGTACTTATACTGAAAACTAAAATACTGACTTTTCGGTAGTTCTGTTAGAATTTCATTTATGACATTACTTTGTGAAACGTACGGCAGATTTTCTACGAAATGTATCGAGCCCTTTAAATTTGAGAAACTTTGCCCCTTATGAAATTCACTTTCATTCGAGGAAGGTTGAACAGCTATCATTATTCGTATAAAAGCGTAATACGTCAGAAACTTGACAACCGAAAATCTATACATTTGGAAAGAATGAAGTGAAGAGTTGATTCAGAATTATTCTTCTGTTCATTTTTTATGGTTGCATGAAATTATGCCTACTTTTGTTCAGCTGAGATGAGCGAAAAATAAAACATAATAAAACAACAGTGTAAAAGGAGACAAAGGTGAATTTAAGGAGACAAAGTTTTAAATGAATAAATGAGTCAAAATTAGCAAGTGATGTCAGATATGGCCAGTGAGCAATCGTTGGAGGTAGCTAGAAAAGATGAAATGGATAAACAGTTCGCGGGATGATATAAATAAATGTAAGAGGGAATATCTAAATATGTTATGAGAATGTGAATGAACAATGGAATTTCAAGTGGTGATGAGCTGTGGGTGTTTGAAGGTATGTGGAAGAGGAAAAGTATTTCACCGGATATGTACATGTCTCTGGAAAATCAAGAATGAGCTGATCTTCTCCTCCTCCTCCTCCTCCTCCTCCTCCTCCTGGGGAATAATGCACGTTTTCAGCCGAGACCCAATTTGTGCTGAAGCTTTTCCGTGTTGAAAGGAGGCAGAGAATTCGTAAATAATAACCTTATACTGGAAGCTCGCGAGAAAGGTCTCATTTGGGATTTCAGTGAGCTCTAAATGCGAGGGAAGTCTTCTTACGAATTTTAGACTTTCTCCTATTTTGATTAAGCTTAAAATCGTGAAAGGTCAAGGAAAGATTTTGCAGTCATGATTGTTACGAATATTGCTATTTGACACATAAGTATGCTTGTAAAATAGTACTTTACACTTAAGTATACTGTATTTAAATTATCTACAATACAAATACTTCGAAAATTGATACTCGAGTAGTTTGCTGTAATATGCATCAAATTTATAACCGACTCTTTAATTTCCTAAATTTTACTGCCAGAGTGGCTACATAGCAATCGATAATAATAATAATAATAATAATAATAATAATAATAATAATAATAATAATAATAATAATAATAGTAATATGTCTTGTTAAATAGGATGGGTGCATCATTCGATTTAATTTTAAATTGCGTGTTCTCATTTGTACGAAGAATTGTTTTCTCTCCTGCGTTCGTATTGGTCAATATTTGACCAATGTTAATACTTCAAGTTTTTTTTCTTGTTTTCTATGCAACAGAAAAGCCAGTGAAAATATGGGGTATTGTAGTTTTCTAGCATATGGATTCAGGAGTCGCCGTTTAGGCTTTATTTTTTATTTTTTTTTATTATTTTTTATTATTTTTTTTTTTTTTTTTTTTTTTTGTCGGCGATGTTTCGACAAGCCCGTTAGCCATTCTTTGGACAAGCGAGACGAATATGCAAACAAGGAGTGTGGGGTGGTGGTGGTATATATTTGGGGGGGGGGGGGGGGAAGCAGAGCTTACATTAATTGAAAGAAGTAAGGAAGTTCGAAAGAAGGCCCGAACACATTAATAGATAGATGTGTTTATAGGACGTATGGATGGTATAAGAACGTTTTAGAAAGCTGCTAAAAAATATAACAGAAAGATTGGTTGCAAGAGAGGGAAAATATCTCCAAAAGGCAAATGAAAGTTTGTTTGTTTGGTTTATTTGTAATATTGTTTTTACGCTGCATGGAACCAGTGGTTATTCAGCAACGGGACCAACGGCTTTACGTGACTTCCGAACCATGTCGAGAGTGAAATTCTATCACCAGAAATACACTTCTCTGACCCCTCAATGGAATGCCCGAAAATCGAACTAGCGGCCACCGAGGTGGCAAGCCAAGACCATACCGACCATGCCGCTAAGGCGCTAATATTGAAAATGAACGGGGAAATTAGAGGAAGGAGCAGAAGAATACGTTTGGGCTTGAGCTACTGTGGGGTTTTGAAGGACGCTGCGTAACTTGAGTATTGGAGCGAGTAAGAGCACCCTTCAGATGCATTCGAGAAAGAGTTATTATCTCGACTTTAAGATAAGGCTATGGGAGGAAGATTTTTTTTTTCTTTATTTTTTGCTAAGGGAAAAATATGACTGTCCTGTTTCTTTTTTCCACAATTACTGCTGCCTTTTTCCATTTTCCTTATTTCTTTTCTTTTCTCCAGTCCTCGAATAAACTGAGAAAGATGGGGCGCTTTCAATGGAGTTGCATTTGGTGTCTGAAGGTCTTGCGTGTTGAAAATAGAGAGGATTTTATGTTTATGACAAATTTCCCCTTCGACTTCGGTAGTGAAATGTCATTTGAGGTTTCACTGATTTTAAAGTAAATGGAAACCATTTTCTATTAGGGGTAGTCTTTTTATTACTTTGTTTATGAACGAATTTTGTTCAGGCTTAGTCTTTTTATTAATTTATTTGGAATCAAATACGTAAAACCTCTCTCTCTCTCTCTCTCTCTCTCTCTCTCTCTCTCTCTCTCTCTCTCTCTTTTCCACCATCCAGTTTCAGCTGTTTCCCAGAAAGGTATTTAATATGAATACAAAAATAATTCAATATCTCTGGTATTGTTTAAGTGACTTACTTTTCAGATTGCTTTTTTGTACATATGAATGATATACTGGGTGCAGGAATTTGTTGGCTACCGATGCGAATATGTTTTTGCGTGCTGTGGAATCCCTTCAAATAACCTGACATTTTACCTGGACGCTTTGATGAAAAGTTATATAATGCCATTTTCATGTCACTGGAATTCTTTTATTTCATTTTTACTGTACCGAAACTATTTTATAAAAGGATTAGCTTCTTTAGCCTAATACAAAAATAACATATCAACGAAATACTTATGCAGTAGTCATTATTATTATTATTAATAATAAACCTTACGTCTTTGAATTTCATCCTATATAAGACTTATTTTTAAAATATCAGTCTTACTGGAAACGGGTCCCAACGCCATTCAAATCCTAATTTCTCCTAAAGTATCGAAAGGTCTTTCGGCAGATAAAACCTGGCGTCTTTCAATTTCATCCCATATAAGATTTATTCAAGACTATTTGAAATGGAATTAACAATAATAACTATGTACCAGAGAGTTCAGAGATACCTAGTTAATTTTATTTGTGGCTTAACTTGAAGCTTCGCGAGTTATCGCCTTTAGGGCGTCCTGCCGGTTATTATTATTATCATTATTATTACATGAAATCAATTCACATTGAACAAACAAGCACACTGGAGCCACTGGCTTGAAATTTCAAGCTTCCAAAGATTGTTGGTTTCAACCTCCCAACGCAGACCCTACACTGCGTCAGTAACTGATCATGATACAGAGCCAGTCATTTTTCATGGCTATGGTGGGAGACGCGAACCTGCCCCATCTGAGTGGGATGCCACGTCACTAGCAACCATAGCAGCGGACTTGATAATCGTGCCTAGTTATTTCAGTGATTGAATTGTTTTCCTTTCTTTTTTGACGAAGCAGGTCAATACACAAATACTACCATAAATGAATAGGAGGAGCGACCAAAAGGATATGATGGGTAAGTGAGCAGGAGTATATTATAGAAACGAATCCTTTAAAAAATCATTTGTATGATTCTCGCTTGACTTCTGTGACTCCAGAAAGCCAAGGAAATAAAAATGGAAAGATTAATACAGAGTGAAAGTTTCACAGAGAACAGACACAGACATAAGTGAAGAGATAATTAATCAATGTAAGAAAAAAAATGATAAACTTATATATCATCATGAGTCATCAAAATAAAATGTATTTATGGAAGGTTAGAAAGAGCTGTGAGAGGACAGGCAGGGTCTCTGGTCATGCATCATTAAAAGGAAGCATATCCCCGAGGTCTTTTCAGCGACGAGCTAATGGCCTGAGCATCTCAACAAAGCATCTAAACTTTGGACTTTTCTGTCATGGAAAAACTCGACTCTGCTAGAGTTGTTCTGTGATTGTTTATACCGCAGCAAGTTTTCTTCTTTTCATCTTTTGTCACCTTTTGGAAGAAAGTGGCGGGAGAGAAAAACAAATGAGATTTTTCATCGAAAACGAGCACGAGTAAAGGTGCTAAAGAGATAATTACGTTATTATAAACGTTGAGCAAGAGCACCACATGGAACAGGATGGCCTCAGTGCTTATACCGGGGGGGAGCAATTGCATACCCCTGCTCTATTCAAGAACAAGTTGATTGCTAAAGTATCGGAGGAAAGCAGCCAGGAGAAGTCTTTGTTGTGAAGGAAAAATGAGGCTCGGCTATTTTTTTTCCCCAGAGATCGTTGCTACTGCATTTTTTCTTCTCTTTATCTTTCATTTCTGAGATGGAAGGGAAAGAAGATCTTCTTTCCTGGAGAATGCATATATTTTGTGGGTGAAACTCTTCATAAAAATAACGAGGAAATTCCCGTGCTAGAACATGGAAAGACGCCCTTTATTATAGACATTCTATTTTAAAACAAATAAAAAGCACTGCTGGATTAATTCTACCTACAAACATTTACTGTTTGGCTTTTTTTTTTTTTGTCTCTCGACGGAATATCGTTAAGGGACATCGAGTCACCAGATTTACGGAGCAAAATCTCCATATGGACAAAATATTGAATTCGTGTAAAACATTCCTTGTTGGCTGTGGCACAAGAGATCATCAGTACATTATTTGCCTTAGAGAGAAAAGGTAATAATGATGCGTATTTCAAACAATTGCCAAAACAGGTCCAAAATTTCATTCTATTTTCACCTACATAATACGAAATGAGCCTATTTTTCTTCCTCTTTCTTATACTGTTTGCTTAGTAATCCAAGCAGCAAATTTGATTTTCTAATTATTTTTGTGGTTCAATGATAATGTTCTTCGAAAGGGCATTAAGAACTATCTAAACAAAAGAAAGTAGAAAACATTATTTTCAATGAATAGATACGAGGAAGCAAGGGTACGCTGTGAACGACCCGGACATATGAAAGGCGTACTCGTAGAAGTAACAAAGAAAGGAATCAGTATAAAACCACCGAGTCTATAATGACTGTAGAGTAAAGAAACAAAAACAGACATGGCAGAAAACATTAAAAGTGGGCAGAGAAACAAAGTCTCAGTAAAGCAAAGGAATTGAAGGGTATGAGAAGGCAAGCAAACAGATTGTGTGGGGGGCGGTCGTGGTGAGGTGGGGTGTGTGTCAACAGAAATCAAGAAATGATTACTGGGATCTGTGGGTGTGTTGTGGGTGGATGTGTGCGAAGAGTACTACTGGGGCCAAGTACGTACTACATACACACTTCAGGACCATCCAGGAACGAGCTGATGACTGGAACACCAGATGAAAGCGGCGGAAAGAGGAAAATACGACTTGCCTGTTTTTCTTCTCTGCATCTTTGTTGTTGCTGCAATTTCCCACTTTTCCTTTTCTTCTCTTCTCATCTCTGGGAAAATTGAGAAGGAAGAGACGTTTTCAGCGGAGGTCCATTTCGCCGCTGAAGCTTTTCCGTGTTAAGAGCCGAAAGGGAATTCGTAAAAGACAACTTTTCGCTGGATGCTCGTGAGAGAAGTCTCATTCGAGGATTCGCGGAGTTCTGAATGAAAAGGAATCTTTTTCCTCGATCTTAGCCTTTCTCTTATTTTACTTAAGAGGGAATACATGAAAGATCGTGGTAAGATTTTCGGAAATGTGGCTAACCATATTTCAGTTCCAAATACTTCTCCTGAAGATACTTCCGGTGAAAGGAAAAACATATCATTATTTCTATTTTTCATTTCATGGAAATATTTTGTATGTTGCTTTCTGCTCTCCAGAACCATATTAGGAGAGCATAGAGTTGTAAAGTAATCTGATGCTGAAAGATTTGAATATAGAGATTTCTTTACAATTTCTCACTAAAGTAACCTAATTATCAGCAGATAACTAGGCATTAATAGCTAGTAAGGAAGCCCCAAGAATGATTCTAAATCACAATATAGTACTATGCATATGTTCCAAGGTTTAGAAGTTCAATGGCATATATTTTCAACTGATATAGTACGTCTAAATATTTTTAGTTAAGACTGCTTTGAGTTATACACAAAAGTAATTTCCACATTACTTGACGACATAATATTTATTGTCGTTATCGAAAACTACATAACTGTTATGTTGTTCATCTGCTTTATCATCTATAGTTTAATAAAAACCTGCCCTTGCAGGCATATGTCTGATATTGTTTTCTAGGACCGGATAAAGATAATTAATTCTTTCATTTAATGACATTCCCGTGTTTCTTTTTTTCTTTACATAAGAATTTCGGTTATTTCAAGTGGAATGCTATTCATTTTCAAAATAATAATGAGTAATATGCTCTTAATTGTGTTGGCTATCACAATTTATTTTAAGGAAAGATTTCTTTTCATGAACATCATAGGCATTTTGCTTATTACAAAGATGCAGTTCCGTAATGATACCGCTTCTCGTTTAAATCTTTTAATGAATTAATATGGGGAATGTTGGTGAAAAATTCTATTGACAGCTAAAATAAAGGAAGCTTTAGCAGGTGCAATGGTAATGGCGCAAAAGCTCAGAATATATACGTGGGTAGTTGAAAAGAATTAGGAGTGAAAATGTGTTCAAGTGTATAAGACGGTACGATAGAAATCACCAATGATGTTTTCGAAGTACATTTTCTGAAATTGGATATGATGACGCAATTAATTACAATGCCAGAAGACAGGATATTGATGATTTGATTGTAGAGGTGACATAAATAAAACTTACTTAAAATCACAGGTAACTGAAAGCTTGACGGTAAAACTTACTTTACATCCCATTTAGAATAATAATAATAATAATAATAATAATAATAATAATAATAATAATAATAATAATAATAATAATAATAATAAAATAATAATAATAATGCAACCAATTAGAGCAAAACCAGACTGCGGAAAGAAATTTTTCTGTTATTTAAGCTATGTCATATCTCTGAAAATTAATATAAACTGTTAACTAAATCCAATAGATTATATTAATTACGGTAAAGACAAAACTCCTCCAAGAGCACCCTCTCTCTCTCTCTCTCTCTCTCTCTATCTCTCTCTCTCTCTCTCTCTCTTCATTTTGCTATGTCAAAGATAAAGGAAGAATTATTCAGA
>NC_087204.1:85048229-85092439 GCF_015104395.2 Macrobrachium nipponense
TCTTTTTCACAAATAATAAATATTCAACATAACAAACTGTAAGGATAACAAACAACATAGCTTAAACTTTACAATTAAGCTAAAAGTAACCTTGATAAAAATCTACAGGGTCTGTAGCTCATGTCGAAGGAAATGATAAATTCACGAAATTTATGGGGATACAAAGTTACTGTGGACTAATATGAAAGATTGGGAACGTTTAAAACAAAAACAAAAAACTAAAAAAATAACACAATATTGGAAAACAAACACCTCAGGGAAGCGAAATGGTTCGCAATTATATAAAAAATCTCAATAACCAAGCGCAAAAAATGAGGAACAACGGTTTGAAGCACAAACAAATACAAAACTGCACCGACTAGTAAGCCTCCCAAAAAATAAATAAATAAAAAAGTACACAAAACTGGGTACAAAAGCCACTATTACTTTGGTGTGAAAATTCACAAAAGCTTTAGTTTTGATACTTGGAGAAATTTCCTGATCAAAAATAGGTTTTTTAAGATATTCCTAAGGGATCTAAGAGCCTTTGGAACGCGCGTGGTCTCCAGGCTCCATTAACTTTTTCAGACCTTAAACCCCTCAGGGAACCTATCATTTTGATATCGCTTACTCGGGGAGTAAGCCTACAGACTATTTTTTTTTTATTGTTTTCTTTTTTTTTTTTTTTTGTTTTTTTTTTTTTTGGGGGGGGGGGGTTAAAAAAGGTCTGAAGGAAACTAAAATGGTCTGAAAAAGGTGTTTCACGCTGAGTTAAAGATACTGCAATTTTAGGATAGGATATTTATTTTTTTTATTAGAATGAAAATTAAAAAATAAATAATGTGCTGCTTATTTAGTGTACTGAATTTAGGCTATGTTTCCACGTTTAACTGAGACTATATGTCCATTTTGTTTGATCATTGCTGTCATTATGAGCAGTACGAAGACCACTTCAAATTAAGTTAGGAATGTAATGTTTACAACTTATGCGTGGGGAGAAAATCTTACACACGTCCAGAGTAAGCTGGAGGTCGGATCACGCCTTGCTTTTATATACGATAACTTACATTTATGGAAAAAAGTAGTGAAAACTATAGATTTGTTGAAGGTCGGTTCAAAATACCACACAGCTGTTAGAAGTTCACGTAATGAAATCATGAAGATCGTAAACACACCAGGAAATGAAAAATCTACTGTTAGAAACTCCAATAACTTTGGTGGGGATTTATGAAAAATCTACTCTTGCTATCGTGGAGATATAGCGATGAAATATAATCTTTCATCTGAACAAAATATCCATCTCTGATTCCGGGGCCTGTAAAACACGCAATGAATAATATCTGATCTCTAGCATCTATTTTTTTTTTTTTAATGGTAAGATCTGAGGTAACGAGTAATTCTATTCTTTGAAAGAATTTATGGAATGGAAAGATAAATCTAAAGTAGAATCTGTTTTGGAAAGAAATTCAGACAGTAAATGTCAGTTATTTGCGGTGGGCTTAACCTTTTACTAAAAGTAAGGCTACAAGGCTGAAGCTGTACTTTGTCCTTATTACCAAGACATGGTCACAGCAACTGTGACCAAACCTTAATAATAAGACGAAAGAACTTACATCTCAACTGTTTGTTCATATATATATATATATATGATATATATATATATATATATTATATATATATATATTATTAAAATTAAATATAATTATATATATATATGTACTACATAATATATAGTATATATATATATATATATATATACATATATATATATATATATATATATAATATATATATATATATAGTATATATATAATATATATATTACATAACATTACTATATATATTATATATAATAGATACATACATTACATACATATACATATACATACATATATATATAATATATATATATATATATATATTATATATATATATATATGTATATATATATCAATTGAAACACCAGCAGGGAAGCGCCATCTACATTTCAGTAAGGACACCAAGGCCAAAACCCGGAACAACATTTTGTACAGCTTTATTGGGACATGTTTCGAGTAGTACTATCAATTGTTATCAACGTACAAAATTAAAATGGATAACATTATAATCATTTGTAGTTAACGGTGCATATTAATAAAGAATTTACCCTCAGCTAGATATCAAAATATATTTTACGTTACAAAATAAATTAGGAAATTTCTTTAAGATTAAAGACCCAATACCAACAAGCCTTCGGTCCAATCTGATCTATAAATGGCAGTGAAGTGGTTGTAATGCCACTTACGTTAGAAAAACTACCAGATCAGCTTAGATGAGATGGTTCGAACACCTTGGTAGGTCATTTCGTACAGGCAATTATCTTTCAAGACCTAGTTATAGTGCAATTAGGGAACACAGCGAGGAGTCTGGTCACCCTTTACATATCGATGATTTTTCTATTTTAACCTCTGCCCAGTTCGCTACAGACCTCGACTTTTAGAAGTTTTATATCCTGTTAAGATAAAGCCTTCCTTGGATAGAATGTAGCTGTGACCTCACTTTTGTGTTTTAGTCTGCATCCTGCTGGTTTGTATATCGACTTATTATATTTACTGTTCTTTTGTACCATCCGTTTTTGTGACTTAATTTAAATTCTGCTTTATTTTATTTTATCTACTCAATTGTTTCATTTAGCCATTTTTAAAATTTTTCTTAAGTATTACCTATCTTTTAAAGTACTCTTATCATTTTTATACATGTCATTTTATTATTGTGAATTTGATTGCAAGAATTATAATGTCATTCATTTTAATTTTGTAGGTTGATAACAAGTGATAGTACCACTCGAAACATGTCCCAATAAACGTTGTACAAAATGCTGTTCCGGGTTTTGGCCTTGGTGTCCTTACTGTTGATATATATATATATATATATATATATATATATATATATAATATATATATGATTCACGAAATTTAATTCGTTAATGACAAAATCGTCTATCATCATCATAAATATAAGTGACTTCGACGATGTCGTAAAGAACTTAGGTTAACACCTCTAATCGGCCGTTGTTTTAGAATTATGGCACGGTAAAATACGCGGAATTATCCTTCGTGAAATTATTTCCCATGATAAATATAAGTACAAGACATTATATCACCAAATTTAATGTATAAAAAAAATTCATATGTGAACTGAAAATTTGAGGAGCGAGCTTAAATAAGTATTTCAATAAACTGCTAGGTGAACAAGACTGATGCAATCAAATAAGCAAGTAATTCAGTAAAATCATCAAACTAACCATTGTCAATTGACAGACAGATTTTTATAACATCGCCTAATTCTTTGGTGCTGGAATAATTGAAGGAATATACAATGAAACTAACTCATATTAAATTCGAGACCCTTCAAAATGAGTTCGTCTCCTACTGAATATGAACTTTGTGATATTTTTCTCTACCAAGTCTCACTGTTGGAGTCAGAATATTGGTTTAGAGACACCACGAAGCTCAACAGCATTTTCCTTTTATTTCAGTAGACTCAGGTTATACAACAAACCGCAAATTCTGAGTTAAGATAAGAACCCTTGAAATTACGCCCGTGAATAAAGTCATAACAGTGGCTGAAAAAAACCCTGTTGTGAAAAAATTACTACATAAAATTATGAACAAAAATATGTATATTTTCTATCCCTTGCCGCAATAAAACAAATTGTTTACCCAGTCCTGTCTATAGTAACGCTGAATAATTATCTTTGAAACCCTTCTAAGCGTCCATTTTAAAATTTTCGGCTTAGCTGAGTCTATAAATAAAAATAAAAGGACCGACGGCAAACAGTCATTATCCATTCAGCTTCCACAAATAGCAATAAAGAACATTTGGTTCTATTTTTGTTTCCCTTGACATATTAATATTATTGGTTTATTGAATTGGTATTGGTGAGCAATAACTTTTGAAACAAGATTTGATCCGACTTCTAACTTACTCGGAACGTGTGCAAGATTTTCCCCTCAGGCATAAGTTGTAAACATTATATTCCTAACTTTTAACGTAAATTAAAACGTGGTAAAATCTATGGTCAAATAGAACGTTGTTTCACCAACGAAAATGAAAAATACGCTATATATAATTGAAAATCATTTTAATTTATTTTTTACATTTACAATCTAATAAATGAATCTTACATAGCCTATCCTAAAATTCATGCATCTTTAACTCAATGCGAAACGCCTTTTCCAGACTTTTTTTAGGCTCTCCATAGACCTTTCCTACCCCATTACAACAACAAAATAGTAGCTTGGAAGGCTTACTCCCCGAGTAAGCTGAAATGAAAATTCTCTCCCTTTCTATATCAAAGCCACACAAAGCGTTCGCAACTGCTGTTGTTTACTGACCGTTCTATACTTAATTGTTTCTTCTTTCTCTTGACGTATTAGGATTCCGAATGCTCCTTGTTATTTTCATGTTAACTAACTCATCTCAGTGATGAGATGCTAGACATTTCAATAAATCAATGTCGAGACTGCCGAGATGACGAAGCCATTTTCTTATAATAAGTCGATGTAAATTCAAAATCAACAGATTTACTTTAGTGATATGATTCTGATCGAACTGAACTGTTTGGAATCGTAGCATTTAAACAAGAATAGACGGTAGATACGTTTTGCTAAATTATCTGCCAGAATGCACATACCGTAACGCCACCGTACCCAATACTTGCAAACACCTCATTTTAAACGGTTAATAACTCCTAGGCAGAATAATTGTTATTGTATTTTTAATAATTTGAGCCTATTATTAGCTACCTAATCCATGAGGAAAAGTTGCAAAATTCCTTCATTTTATCGGAGATATTTGACAAGCTTAAAGTTTACTCCATCGAGAAAATTTCGTTTGAATGACTGTATTAGGAAGAGGAAAGCAAACTCGTATGGAAGGATCCCCTCGAGATATTCCATTACGGAATCCTGTTTTAAATCTTAAATGAAATCGCGACAGACCACGGGGTACGGTTAGGATTAATACACACACACACACACACACACACACGGCCATAATGAATTGAAAATTATACGTGGCCATTTTCCGTTACCTGGTGTTTACCTCTGGTGTGTGTGTGGGTGTGTGTGTGTGTGTGTGTGTGTGAGAGAGAGAGAGAGAGAGAGCGAGAGAGAGAGAGAGAGAGAGAGAGAGAGAGAGATAACCATTTCTAGAAGATTGCGGCTAACCATTCTTTCTTGATGTCTGCTCTAAATAGTAACGTCAAACGCACATATTACCATTCTTAATTTTCTGTAGAATTCAAATGAATATAATATCAACTAATATAGTCTTAGACAAGGAATTTGAATTTCGAAATTTTGTTTGAACACTTTGGGAATCAAAACATTCCTATACTGATAAGAAATCTACCAGTTAGCGATCAACGGTTTATCTTGCAACTTATACAATATTGAAACGATACTGTTTTAATGAAAATAATTTTCATATTCATTCCCTTTATAAAAGCACTGTGACATTCCACATCCAACCTGCAAATAATTCTTACTGGAAGTTTATAAACTTTATTCGGTTTCCAGTTTCGAGCTGGGCTGCCAATCCGGTGGTCCGAGGTTCGAACCCAAGCTCGGTCAACGCGGAATCAGAGAAATTTATTTCTGGTGATAGAAGTTCATTTCTCGATATAGTGTGGTTCGGATCCCACAATAAGCTGTAGGTCCCGTTGTTAGGTGACCAATTGGTTCCTAGCCACGTAAAAATATCTAAACCTTCGGGCCAGCCCTAGAAAGCTGTTAATCAGCTCAGTGGTCTGGATAAAACTAAGATATACTTAACTTATTCCGTTTCCATACATCTTATATTCGCCCAATATCTCTATACCATAGACTTTCGAAAGCAGTCTGCGAAAAAGGCCTGTTCCAGCTATGAGCATTTGAAAAATAACATGGCACGATTATTTTCTATTGTAGGTATGCATAAGTATTATATATATATATATATATATATATATATATATATATATATATATATAGATATATATATATATGTATATATATATATATATATATATATATATATATATATATATATATATATACATACACATATTGGAGTAGGGAGACGCGTTCTGTCTTTCATCCATTATTAGCGCCGACGTTTCGTATCAGCTTGATACATTTTCCAGGCTGAAACGATTACACATCAATTGCGTATAAGTAAAAAGATACACACAATGTTTACCAACACCAAAATTAAAAACCTTTTAATAAATTAAGAATAAAAACAGAATAAAAACAGAAACACAGAATAACAGTGAAAGGGCTAGGAGCGAATACAGAGAAACAAATTAGCTAAAAAAATAATAATAATAATAATAGAAAAATATATAATAATAATAATAATAATAATAGAACGAACAAGACGCCTACCCACTAAGCGGTTAGCGGAAGGAGAACTGACACGAAAAATGTTATGGAAGGAGTGTAAACAAAACAACAGGTAATTAGGCAATAAACAGTTGGGTGGAAGACGATTGGTGGTTAAGAGAAGGTACAGTTAGCTTGATTATTATTGATTCAAGGGTGGTTAGTTCGTCTATATGTCGGGTTCTTCCTACAATATTAAAATGACTGGCATCTATGTGTGTTTTTTGCAACTTTTACTGTGATTTCTTATGTTAGATTGTTCTGGATTTGATAGTCGACAACCCGTTCTATGGCTAATTCCTTGATGAGATGAAATTCGGACTTTTAGCAGCTCCTGGTGCAACCGATGTAAGTGCCGAGATCACATCTGGGACAATTATACTTATAAACGACACCGGAGGCAAACAGGGGGCTGATCTTATCCTTGACTTGGAAGAGTGAGCCGATAGTTCGGGGGTTTATGGGAATTAGTTTCAAATTAAGGGCAGGCAATTGCTCATTGAATAGGGTGATGCATTTTTTCCTAAATTTATTATTATGGAGAAAGGGAAATCTAGCAAACATACGGAGCTTGGGGACACTATGGACTATTGGAGGTGGATTGAATTTCAGATTAAGTAGCCTATTAAGGGATCTATGAAAAATTGCTGGAGGGAAATAATTATCCTTAAAGTAATCAGCAAGGAAAGTCACTTCAGTATGAAAGGTAGACCAGCTTGATGTCAGATTAATGGCTCTATGGAGGAGAGTTGATACGGAATTCATTTTAAAGTTAAAAAAACATGAACTATAAAAATTGGTCCCCAGGCCAGTAAAGGTGCTCTTTCTATAAATACCAGTATGAAAGCCAGACTCGTCCTTGGATATCCTCACATCAAGGAACGGAAGTGAATTCTGTGTTTCTGTTTCAACCGTAAATCTAATGTTATGGTGTTGGTTGTTTAAATACTCAAGAAAGGTATCAGCATGGTAATTACATCTGAACAAGGCGAAAGTGTCATCTATGTAGCGTCTATAAAAGAGTGGGCGGAAATTAGGTGGGCATACATCTAGAGCTCGCTTGAATCAATAATAATCAAGCTAACTGTACCTTCTCTTAACCACCAATCGTCTTCCACCCAACTGTTTATTGCCTAATTACCTGTTGTTTTGTTTACACTCCCTTCCATAACAATTTTTCGTGTCAGTTCTCCTTCCGCTACCGCTGTGGGTAGGCGTCTTGTTCGTTCTATTATTATTATTATTATTATTATTATTATATATTTTTCTATTATTATTATTATTATTTTTTAGCTAATTTGTTTCTCTGTATTCGCTCCTAGCCCTTTCACTGTTATCTGTGTTTCTGTTTTATTCTGTTTTTTATTCTTAATTTATTAAAAGGTTTTTAATTTTGGTGTTGGTAAACATTGTGTGTATCTTTTTACTTATACGCAATTGATGTGTAATCGTTTCAGCCTGGAAAATGTATCAAGCTGATACGAAACGTCGGCGCTAATAAATGGATGAAAGACAGAACGCGTCTCCCTACTCCAATATGTCTATCCCTGAGTGATTGCTCCTGTCTCCATACTACTTATACTATTATATATTATATATATATATTATATAGAATAATATATATATGTTAATAATATATATATATATAAGTAGAGAGAGGAAGAGGAGAGAGAGAGAGACGAGGGGAGAGAGGAGAGCAAGAGAGGAGAGGAGAGAGAAGAGAGAGATAGAGAGAGAGAGAAGAGAGAAGAAGAGAGAGAGAGAGAGAGACGAGAGAGAGAGAGAGAGAGAGAATACGCACATAATTTTGCGGTTAACATGCAACAATAAAGGTTCATAATGTATTATTTATGAGTTATATATATATATATATATAGTATATATATATATATATATATATATATATATACTGCACAAAGTAAATCGAACAGGAAGATATCACGTGACAGACGTCATAGGCTCTTGTTAACCCCCGTTAACGAACATCAGTGAAGCCTATTTATTTTTTCGTGGGAATTGGACCAAATGATTCTAATTAGACCCCATTCAAATGACCAGAGGAATTTCAGCTTCAAAAGTGAATGATGGTTTAGTTATTGCTGTTCATCAACCAGATTTAGTCCATAATTGATACACCATTAATTATTATGCTTGCTTTGGTCATACGTAAAGGTAGGTAATTATTGGTTGAAATATTTTTTTATGTATATATGAGAGCGTGCGTTGTCCGTTTAATCCTCAACGATTCTCACTAAGCCACAACACGATTGTGATGATAATAATGATGGTGATGTCTGTCATCATCACAATTTTATAATATTTTCGTTATTTTTGTGGCTTTACATTTTTGTCACTATAACTATTGGGAATGTTGCATTTATGGCATTTTAAATTATTATAGCTACATGAAATATTGCATATAGCATTTTAAATTATCACAGCTACTTGCAATGTTGCATATATAGCATTTTAAATGATTTTTGATACTTGGACTTTTGTATTTATGGCATTTCAAATTATTATAGCTTCTTGGAATGTTGCATATACAGCATTTTAAATTATTATAGCTACTTAAAATGTTGCATTTATGACATTTTAAATAATTATGGCTTCTAAGCATTTTATATTTATGGCATTTTAAATTATTATAGCTACTTGGAATGTTCCATTTATGGCATTACAAATGATTATAGCTCCTTGGAATGTTGCAATTATGGTATTTTAAATGTAATTTGCTAACAGAACGGCATTGTTCATCTGTGGGATTTTGTTAACATATAGTCCGTAAATGCTGCTTACTTCAGCCTTTATGGCTCTTCGTAATATTTCTAATACAACTCCATATATATATATATATATATATATATATATATATATATATATATATATATATATATATATATATATATAATATGCACGTATATATATACACATACACACACACTACACACACACACACACATATATATATGTATAAGGGTTCCAGATGAGGTGTCATATCAGTTAATATCAGGGTCCCTAAAACACATAACAAAAGCCATGGTTTATTCAGAAAACAAACTCATTAAAATATTATAAATGACGATAAAATCGCTATAAACAAAAATTTACTCATTATAAAAACGCTTAAGTTTTTAGTTCTTTTATGTGTAGTAAATTTATGTTTACAGTAATTTTACTGTGATTTGTAATATTTCAATGAATTTGTATTAATTTAACCAACTAAAGTCGCGCTGAGCTTATGTGCGAAACTTTTCTTGAATAAACCCAGGCTTTTATGATGTGCTTTACGGATCCTGCTGTTCACTGATTATATATATATATATATATATATATATATATATATATATATATATATATATATATATATATATATATATATACGCCTGTCTGTCTGTCGTAACAAGAAATATTTTCTTCATGATACTGTATGTTAATGAAAGAATATTGGTTCCATATTCCAGAAGTACTTCGAAAAGGCCATTAGACAAGATTCAACGTACGAATTTATGACGACACGGGATTTCTATACCAATGAAGAGTTCTAATAAAGTGATTTATATACCGAATAAAGTGCTAAGAAGGGAATTTCCTGATGCTAAGTAAATATAAAAGAGTAGCCTGATCTGAATTTTCTTTTTTGCTACTAAATGAAGTCGAATTATCCTAGCTTTGTTCACTGTGCATCACGTCCAAGGTAAGGGGCAGAGTGAGATTCAACAAGTTTTTTTGTGTGTAATTTCTTTTTCTAATTATAACTATACATGATGATAAATACTGGATTAAATGTTATTCAATTTCCATAGAAAATGAATAAATTGATCCACACAAATAATAGCATTTTATTCTTCCAAGTGAAGAATTAATGTACGCCTTTTTGAATAAATAATCTGTCAAATCACATCCAGTATGACATTTTAAAGCATCCTGCCATGTACATATAGCAGATACAAACAAGCCAGAAAGTTAAAAACTTTATTCCACAAACAAGAAGAGCAATGAGCAATATTGTGATGAAAAGTACACAGGAATTTTCGAAGGCCCTTAATCGATTTCAGATATATTTACCGAAATAATGTAAACAGTAAGTACACGGAACTTTTTTAAAAATACCTCCAACCTGCCGGATTCTGATTTTCCAAATGACAAGAATTCCAGCATTACATATTTGAACAGTTCGAGGGATTCGGATAAATCGAGTTGATACTGGCAGAAGTTTAGAGAGCTACAAATATCGAGGTCACATCACAATAAAGAGTATGTTTGACTGGTTTATTGCTTTTGATGTTGACAATGCGAACTACGTATTTGTTAACTTGGGCTGAGCTAAATAACTTTGGAATGGAAATGATGAACTCTTTATAGAAATTTTTTTTTATATTCCGTTCTGATTTTTATTATTCTTGAATATACGAGAATCTATTAAATTAAGTATGAAATTTATCTTTGTTTATACTATAGATAGATGTGATGTTTCTGCAGCACGATGACTGCTGTAGGTCATTTTTGTCTATTCGTCAGTCTGTCTTCCAAATCTATTTTAGTATAGCTTTATTTATAGTCATAGCAACGTGTTCATTTTCGCTATGATGTAACCGCATCAGTTTGTCATATTTTGACCTTGAAATATGGTCATTAAGGCAGCAAGGTCATCGTCATATACTTTTCCCAGAATGGCGACTATAGTGTTTCGAAATGTAAAAATACCTTACTTTTCTAATTAATTACTAGTTACGCACAAGAGGTCTGTTTTACAGGAACTCTTTAAAAAATAAAATAAAATCAAAGCTGAAAAAAATGCCGAGAATCCTCCATATCTAGACCTAAGAATGTCATATATATATATATATATATATATATATATATATATATATATATATATATATATATATATATATATATATATATATGATGTCTCTCACTAAAACAAATTTTTGTCACTGTTGGGTGACAGATTCCAGGGGCAGACCTCCTACTCATTTCGCATAACACCATACTTATAAATTTGCAGTTATGCCTGCGCAGTCAAACAGTGTGTGCATAACTGAACCCATTAACGTTCAGTGTTACCTGCACAGGCCGACAGCACAGATATAACTAAAAGTTAGTGGTCAGTTATGCCTGCACAGTCCGACTGTGCAGGCATAATCGCGCAGTTATAACTGAACGTTGGTGGTGGCCTTTATTAGGGAAAAGAGTCCGTGCCGGCAATCGTTGAGCCTTCTTTGTAGCTTCATACCAACCCCATTTTATAAATATATCTCTTAAGCAACCTCTATAAGGCCGGCCACACACGTGCAGTTTTAACTGACAGTTATAACTGTTAAGTTATAACTGTCAGTTAAAACTGCACGTGTGTGGGTATCTCAGTTGCCCATTTCGTCAGTTCAACAAAACTGTGCAGTTAAACTGAGACAAATGCAATGTTCCATATTTTTAACTGAAAGGAGTAACTGAAATGAGCGTGTGTGGGGCTTTGGGGATTTCGTAACTGTACAGTTCTCAACAAACTTCTCATTTCTACAGGTGGTAGCGGTGAGTGCAGTTTGTTGAGATGGCACGTAAACAAAACTGAACTCTACCGATCTGAACCTTGCGCAAATAATTGAAAAAATCAATTGGTTCTTCACTTAATTCCTTTAATAATTTAATATCAGAACATTGATTTCGCCTTAGTAACCACTTTTTGGACCACTGTTTACGCTTTTTAGTTTTCTTTTTTCTATTTGTTTGTAGCATTACAAAGAATCCACCGAGAGCGGCAAGATCGTACTCCTCGGAATCCATGGTAAAAACTGAGGGATTGAACTGTGTGTGTGTGTGTGTGTGTGTGCATTTCATTTTTAACTGACGTCAGTTTAAACTGTGTCAGTTATAACTGAACAGTCATAACTGTCAGTTAAAACTGCACGTGTGTGGCCGGCTTAAGAGCAGAAAAAGTAATAAGCTGTTTCTGACCGAAAAACCTGCTGTCATTAACTACTATGATAATGTTACAGGTTAAGAATCTAATGAAGTACCTTAATATTCATCAAATATTTCAGTCATACTTTCTATAAGATATACCATAGATATACATGATCGCTTTTGCTCTTTACCCTGTATATGTCTTCACGTGATATTGCACAGATGCAAACTGTGGAGTTTTATTTTAAATAAAATAACGTTCGTTCTTTTATTAACAGAAAACTGTCTTTTTACTTCAGTTTACCTCAGTCATGTTATCAAGTTTAATAGGACCATTGCTCACGCGGAATTTATATTATAGTCACAGACTATTTTTCTCAACACAGATGTATTTGCTATAAATATCTTAACTGTCCAGATAGCGTTTTTCGAAAACAAGCAATGTGCTTATGATATATTTCGGTCTATTCATTAAAACTAAGACTGTTATTGATGCGCTGTAGTTTTCCCTTGAACAAAAACATGAAAATGAGAAAACAAAAAACAAAACAAAAAAACAAAAAACAAAAAAATTATGAAAAATGCTGATTTTTTTTCTCATCAAACATATCCACATTAACTTCGTTCCCACCGTTATCCCTACATGAAGGGGTCGGCTGCCTGATGCGCCTTCTTCACTGCCTTCTATCAAAGGCATTACCCTTCACCAAACCTCTTCTCTCCATATCTTCCTACACTTTGTCTCGCCATCTAATTCTCTGTCTCCCTCTCGATCTTCTTCCTCTAACAGGTTCCTCCCAAGCCCTCTTCACTCCCTCCTCGTCATCCATTCTCAACAAATATTCATACTACTTCAACCGTGACTCTCTTAGCACCTCTGTAATCAATCTTAAGTAAGCCTGCCCTTCTCCTTATTTCGTCATTTTCCAATCTCTCAAGCAGCGATATCCCCATAATCCATCTCATCATTCTCATCTCTGTTCTCTCAAGCTTTGCCTCTTCTTTTCTTCCTAGAGCCCATGTTCCCGATTCATACATTAACACTGGTTATCACTGTGCTATATATCATGACTTTGAGCTTGATTGACATTTTTTCATCCGTACCCATGTTAACTGTCAGCAATAATGAACAGTGTACACAGTGCAAGTATCTGGTTGCCATAGGCAGTCGTTACGCTAATGAAAAAATTTTAGTTGAGGCATATATATATATATATATATATATATATATAATATAATATATATATATATATATATATATATATATATATATATATATAATCTAGCTCGATGCTCCAGACAAAAACTATAAAACTCCTAATGTTATCCGCGTGAATTGCATGACTATTACTATACTAATAATAAATTCTTGTGAACGATTAACCTTGATAAATATACATGACACCCTTAATAAGAGGAGGATTCATTAAGCGTGTTATCCTATAGGCAACACGATATCATTTTATTACGCAAACAAAATTGTATACAAACGGCAGGTGCAATATGGCAATATATGTGTGCGCGTACGTTTATGTACGTGTGTGGAAGAAATAAGAAAATGCAATATATGTGTGTGTGCGTATGTCCTCTTGTATGTGTGAGTGTTTGTGTTCGTACGTTTATGTACGTGTGTGGAGGAAATAAGAAAATATGTTCCTATCTAAACACACACACACAAAACATTTTTGGTTGCATGCAACATAAAAAATTTCTGCAATAATATTTCAGTCATAAAATTTAAAACCTCTCACATGAAATACTATAAAAATATAATGGAAATAGCAAACGCTCAACGATTGGCAGAGAGCTAATGGTTTGCAAACACCATATGGGAAAATTACATAGATAAAACCGCCGTTAAATAAACAAAATCTCATTTATCCATTTCATCTCGGTCCTTTGTTATTGAAACTATATCACTTCACTTACTTTGTTAACGCTAAAAACATTTTTCCGTAATACTGCTAATTATAAAATGTAACAAGGAAGAGAGTGAATGGATGTGGATAAATACTCCTTGGATGTATGAAATTGGTTTAATCGTCAACTATCATAACAAAATACAAATGCATGACATATCCACCCTCCCCCTGCCAACCCTATATCAGATTACCCAATCCACAGAGATAAAAGTAAGATAATGTATAAAAGTAAGATAATGTATCTGTATTTGAGGGTGTCCAATCTTGGATGAAAGTTAAATGTGAAAGCATTTCAAATGAGCCCTCCTGGCCCTAGTGTTTAAGTTTCGAAGTAACTTGAGGCTGTCTTATATCACACGATTTCGGCCACTGATATATGCAATTATACTATGTTTTTTTTATAGGTTTTCCTCTTAAAATAGTGTTTAAGAATTAGGGTGATTGGACCCTAGGATAGGGCAGCTAGATTCAGGTTGGAAGGCAGTACTCAATTCCAAAGAACCTAGGATCGTTGGCCAGGACTCTAGTAGCTACGATGTAAATCAAATGCAGTAATTTTCTTAGATTATTTGCATATTCATTGTCTACGTATTCAATTTCAGTCATTATTTTCATGGTATTAAATGAAATTGAGAGTATAGGGAAGTGCCTAAGGACCTTAGCCCAGCACCCTAGCTTGGGGATAAGTTCAAATGAGACCATTTTCTTATTAAATTGTGCAGGATTGCATGTACCATTTGCATTTATGATTCTAGAGTTTACGTGGGTTCCCATGAACCTTAGGCTACCATACTAGGTTAGATGAGTATGAAAGTAGTCATATTACATGCAATCTTTGCATTCAATTGCATATAATTGCATGCAATATCAGTATTTGAAGGCAGTAAAACTTAGGTAGCGTGAAATATGAAAGCATTTATTCATTTTGATGGTTTTACACGAAACATAAGAGTTTGGTTAACAGCCCTGGATCTTAGGCCAGCACCCTGGCTTAGATTGCATACAATGTTAGTATATGCAATTTCAGTAGTTAATTTCCTAGTTTTACACGAAATGGAAGAGTTTAGGGAAAAGCCTAGAACCTTAGGCCAGCACCCTGGCTTAGGGGTAAGTTCAAATGCGGCCATTTTCATATTAAATTGCATAGGATTGCATGCAACATTTATATTTGCAATTCTAATAAAGATTTTACTTATTTTTCCCTTCAAAACTAGAGTTGAGATATGAACCTTAGGCTACCGCCCTAGGTTAGGTGAGCATGAAAGTGGTCATATTGATATAATTCTGATATTCACGTGCATAGAGTTGCATGCAATATCTGTATCTGAATTTGTCAAATCTTAGCAAACGTGAAATATGAAGGCATTTAGTTATTTTCTTGGTTTTACACAAAATGTATAAACGTTCAGGTAGGTTGACATGAACCTTCCGTAATATCTGCCTTTGAAGGCACCGAATCTTAGTTAGAGTGAAATATGAAGGGATTAATTTATTTTCATGCTTTTACACAGAATGTTAGAGTTTCGGCAAGAACCTCGATTAGCCCACCACCATACCTTAGGTGTAAGTTCAAATGCAGCCCTTTTCTTAGGCCATTTGCATATCCAATTGCATAGGCTTGCATGCAACTTCTATACATACAATTTCAGAAGCAATTTTCATGGTTATACATTAAATGTAAGAGTTTAGTCACGAGCCTAGGACTTTATGCCAGCACCCTAGCTTAGGGGTAAGTTCAAATGCGGCCATTATCTAATCAGTTAACATTAAGAATCATCCGTAATCATTTTATTTTCATTATGAATGAGAACTCATCAGGAAAGGTACACTGACACAAAATACATAGCACACTCTGATATGAGACAAGGATTCACAGATCCAAATTAGTCCGCATAATTCAAAAATATTATTGGTAACATGCTAGTCTCGTAATCTTGCGGGCCGGGATTCGCCTCCCATCAGGGGCGAATAAGTGAGGCTGTCTTATCAGTGGTTATCACCGTGAGTAACGTCAGGGTGGGGAGTTGCGGTTACCTGGCTGACGTCCGCCCGAGAAGCAATAGCTTGGGGAAGGACAGAAACTGACGACTTTGACTTTAAAAACCTGGTTACTTCTCTCTATTAAGTTTCCTTTTAACTGCTTTATACTTTTTCAGTACCGTCACACAGACCAATCAAGACTTAATACACGTTTACAAATCATACCGAGTTGATAATCGATGACAGTCTATGATACATCGATATATATTGTACTTGTTTTATCTTTTTCATAGAACAGGGCATACGTCAAAGGCCATGAAAAACTTAGTTTACCAAGGAATGAAATACACATACCTATCAAAATCTATAAATATATTTATCTAATTATCTACATTTTTGACATACAAACATCTCTACATTTATAACACACACACACACACACACACACACACACACACACACACACATATATATATATATATATATATATATATATATATTATATATATATATATATATATATAGATATATATATATATATATATATATATATATATATATATATATATATATATATATATATATATATATATATATATATAGATATATATATATATATATATATATATATATATATATATATATATATATATATATATATATATATATATATATATATATATATATATATACATATATATATATATATATATATATATATATATATATATATATATCTTAACCCCCCCTTTTGACAAAACTACACAAATTGACAATCCTTACCTGTGACAGCGGACCCCTCTACTGCAAACATGTCATTAGGCTATTAAGCCTCACATACAAAAATACTATTTACTATTTAGTTACCCAAAGCCGATGAAATGGGGGGAACATAAAAATAGAACATAATGACAATAAAAATTCATAGTGATAAAAAGCCAAGTCTGCCCACAAAAAAAAACTAATAAGTTATCATTCCACTCTCCTGGCTAAGTATTCACTCCCAAACTCAAAATGTCAATCGTTACATTGTATTAGTCAAGTTAGAGAATCCCGTCTCTAATATCATGGAATAAAGCCCATCTGTAATAAAGATATATAACACAATATTAAGTAAAGAGATACACTTCACACTTCTCTCCTTTCAAAAGCAATATTAAGTAAAGATATACATTTTACACTTCTCTCTTTTCAAAGGCAACTGTTTCTAAGTCATTTAATATATGTGCCATACCTTTGAGATGGGGGTTTTCTCCCGACACTTGGCGTTCGCTCAACTGCCTTTCTTCCTTTCACAAAGGAATGTGTCTTTCCCTCAAGTGCCTCGATCAGTCAGACCTGTGACATCCGCACAAACGAATGTACATACCCACCACGCCTCAAAACTGCCCCTGGCAACAGTAAGGTTAGCCACCAGCTTAAAAACGCATACGCATCAGATTCCTTTATTCAAGAAGACTACCTCTACAGCTCACTCTGTCTCCAAGCAAGAGCAGCTGACACGATATGTAATTCACTAACACATCAATTCATACCTGTAAGATATATATATATATATATATATATATATTTATATATATATATATATATTATATATATATATATATTAATATAATTATTATATATATTATTATATATATATATACACATATACATATTCATATATATTATACATTATATTATACAAGCTTAAACTAAAGGATAGTTCTTATTAAAGTGTTGAAGGCCAAAAGCTTTTGTTAACGAACGATTTATAACTTAGAAATGAATGTTAAAAACTTCTTTATTATCCCAATCAGCAGCAACTTGGATTTCTTGTCGTTGTTGCTTTTTTTATGATTAAGCTGGTTCTATACACGAAGGAGCATTGGTCACTGATTATCCTTAAAAACCACTTTTTATCATCAGAATTGCTTACATTCGCCTACCCACTTCCTTGTTACATTTCATAATTAGCAATTGTAATGGAAAAAGGTTGCTAGTGTTAGCAAAACAAGCGATATGATATTGTCAATAACAAGGGACCGAAATGAATTAGGTAAATGAGATTTTATTTATTCAATGACTTTATATATGTATTTTATACATGTATTTTTTCCGTATGGTGTTTGCAAACCATTAGCTCTGCCAATCGTTGAGCGTTTTCTATATCCGTTTTTTTTATATTTTCTTTAAAAGATTTTACATTCCATGGTTACGAAATGTTACTGCGGAAATATTTGATATTACACATACCGAAAATTTTACCATCTCTCTCTCTCTCTCTCTCTCTCTCTCTCTCTCTCTCTCTCTCTCTCTCTTCCTCATTGAATTATCATTGGGATATATTCGTCTAATGCTCTATACCTTCTAATAGTCTTCGCACACACCAGAACAGACACAAAAGCAAGAAACACATCTATATCTATATATGGCTCTGGAGATATACATGTGTATATATATATATATATATATATATATATATATATATATATATATAATATATATATATATATATATATATATATATGTGTGTGTGTGTGTGTGTGTGTGTGTGTGTGTGTCTGTGTGTGTGTATTATGCGTGTTGAGATAAAATATCCTACCGGCATTTTGCACCCGTTGTTTGCATACAATTTATTTCAGGTAATGTAATGAAATCGCGTTGACTGTAGAATAACACGTTTAATATTTTTTTCTTATTTCGGGTGTCATATATTTATCAAATTTAAAAGCTAACAAATATTTATCAGTAAAGAAACATTTTCATGTTATTAGCATGAACAAAATTATCATAAAGGAAGAACAAATATTTATTAGAAATATATGTTATTTAAAGCGGAGTGAAGCAAAATGGGCAACTTGATTTATCCTCTATCATACGTTTCACGCGAGTGATTCAAAGATACGAAGAAGACAACAGCCCTGACTCCAAAACGAAGGAAGGTTTCAGCACAAGAAAACCTTGGCAGGAACAAAATTCCAAATCTTGCTAATGGACCAAAGTAATAATTAAGAGGACCGTAAAATCCTAGACTATACCGGTTTCCGTAGAGGAGAATATGGTACGAGGTGCTGTTGCGAGATCACCTGGGAGTAAGAGAAATTGCTCTCGTGAATTTAACGGAACAGTCACCTAAATATAATCTAAAGGAAAAAGAAAGAAGGGATAGCTAATCAAACACACCGACTTAATTAGTATGCAATCATACCAATCTTTCCTATGAAGAAAGTGAATTGAACTGAAATGAATACAGAATTTAGGCCAAAGGCCAAGCACTAGGACTATTAGGTCATACAGCACAGAAACGGCAATTGACAGTCAAAGGTGTAACCGGAGGGAAACCTGGCAGTTGCGCTTTGAAACAATTGTTAGGAGAGGGCAGAAAGTAAGATGGAAGATAGAGAATATGAAAGGAGATACAGTAAAAGGAACGGAAGGGGATTGCAGCCAGGTGCCGAAGTCACGCTGCACTGCAAAGCGTGACTTAATAATGCCTGCAGTCATATCGCAAGTGAAGAAAGTGGTATTGTTTGTTTGTATGGTGCTTTTACGTTGCATGGAACCAGTAAGTTCCTCCCTCGAGACACGATCTTCATAATATACCATATTCTAATCACCAAAATGAAGAAAAATAAGTTAATATGTACAAAGAGACTCCATGTATCATATTTGAAGCCTCTGCGTTATTTTTCAATTATCTATTTTATTATGTAACGGATGTGCTCTTTTGATTTTTTTCCTTTGGGGGGGGGGGGTGGGGGCGGGCTACAAGAAACCAAACTACAAATCTGACCGTGTAGCAAAGTCCACCTCCATTATGTTATAACTGCAAAGATAAGGAAAATTTCCTTTTCCTGTTTGACCTCGAACGTGACCAAATGATGTCTGTAAAGCTTCAAAATTATATAACTCTGGTCTCCCAACAGGCCGATGCTGCAGAGCCTTGATTCCATCTTTGAAAGTCTGGTAACCGCGCAAATTGAACAGTGGTTTAGGGGAAATTGTGATTTTTTTTAATCCTGAATATTTAATGAGTGTTTAGAGTAGTTTAGCGAATGTGTATGAGCAAGTGTTTACTGAATTTTTAGGGTTTAGTGAATGTTTAGTGTAAGAATTCAGCGAATGTTTAGTGGGTTTCATGGTTAATTAATGTTCAGGGTATACTGAATGTTTAGTGTGTGTTTTGGTGAGTGTTTATTGAGTAATTATGTTTAGTGCATGTTAGTTCAGTGGATATTTATTTTGATTGTAAGTATTCAGTGAATATTTATTGAGTGTTTAGGGTTTCGTAAATGTTAGTGCTTCGTGAATGTTTAGTGTGTAAGGCATTCAGTGAATTTTCAGTTACTGTTTAGGGTTTAATGTGTTAGTGTTTAGTGATACTTAGGGTTTTAGTGAATGCTTTTTTTATGTTACTTAAAATGATGCGTGTGTATTCTGAATGTGTAATATTGCGTTTAGGTTTAGTGTTTGTGTGTAATGTTTAGTTTGATTTGTGTTAAGTGTTTACTGAATTTATGTTTAAGTATTCAGTGAGTATTACTGTAAGTGAATGTTTAGATTTTTAGTGATGCTGTGTAGTCGAATAATTAATTAAGAATTCAGTTTATGTTTAGAGTGTGTAAAGCTTTTGTTTTGTGTTTTAGTGTAGTTGGCATGTAAGTGTTCAGTTAATGTTGTGGTTTAGTGATGCTTTTGTTGAATGTTTAGGGTTTATGATGTTCAGTAATGTGAGTGTTCAAGGTATTTAGGTTTAGTGAACGTTATGTTTCAGTGATTGTTTAGAGTGTAATCATTCAGTGAATGTTTAAGTGTGTTTAAGTATTAAGTGAGTATTACGTATAAGTGAATGTTTAGATTAAGTGTGTTTGTGGGTGTATAAAAATTATTAAGAATTCAGTTTATGTTTAGAGTGTGTAAAAGAATGTTTTTGTGAATTTTGTGTTTATGACTTTGGCAGTAAGTTCAGTTAATACGTGTAGAATGCTTTTTGTGTCCAGTTATAGATGTTCAAGTAATGTGAGTTCAGTGAAGTATTTAGGGTTTAGAACGTTAAGTTCAGTGATTGTAGAGTAATCATTCATGTGTTGGTTTGTAATGATATCTAGGTTTAGTGAATTTAGTCAGTGTACGTAGTTCGTGAATGTTAAGAAGTTTAGGGTTTAAGGAATGTTAGTGTTTAGTAGATGTTAGTTTGTAAGTATAAAAGAAGTAGAGTTCAGGGTTTAGTAAATGTTTTGTGTATGTTTAGTGCGTGTTTAGAGTGTTTAATGAGTGATTAGGGAAAGTTCTGAATTGTTTAGTTTAATGAGTATTTAGAGATTTGATAAGCATTGGGGGTTCAGTGAGTATTTAATGTTTCATAAGTGTTTATATTCTACCGAGTGCTTACTGAATGCTTAGTGACCATTTAATATACAGTGAGTATTTAGTGAGTGTTTAGTGTATAGTGAGTGCTTTGAGAATGTTTAGTGTTCAATGACTGTTTAGGATTAAGAGAGAGTGTTTAGTGAATATTTACAGAGAGTTTAGGGTATAGTGAGTGTTGAGTGTTCAGTAAGTGTTTAGTGTTATTGAGTGTGAATGTATAGTAACTGCGAGTAATTAGTGTGTGAGTGCATGGTAAGTGTAAGCGTATGGTGAGGTTAGTGTTTAGTGATTGATTACTGTTTAAAGACTGTATGCAAAGAAAGCCCTGAAATTTACAGGCCCCATTTACGCTAGACACTTCTTAGAGATCAAAGAGCAGATGCTTAGGCCTTGACCACGATGGTTGGAGTGCTTAGGATAACCTGATTTTGTAAGGTAATTTTTCTCTGTGAAGTTGGGTCACGTAATAATAATAATAATAATAATAAAATAATAATAATAATAATAATAATAATAATAATAGTTATTAATATTATTATTATAACAATAAGAAAGATGAAAATAATAATAGTAAAAATATTAATAGTAATAAAGTAATAGCACTATGAGCCACTACATGTTACCGACGCTCTATGGGTGAGACGCACTGCTGATGAACCTTTTATCTAGTGTATGAAGCTGTTACTGATACCAAAAGTTTTCTTCGCCGAAGGAAAAGTAAAGTGCGAATGTATGAGTGACCGCTGTGCTATTTTGTCTAGAGCCATCCCGTATTAGAGAAAAAAAATTGTTAAATATACGTGCGGAGCGCGCTATACAAAAAAATTTGTAAGTGACGGTTTTTTTTTCAACAATAAATACGTTTAAAGTTTTCAAACAGCAATATCTCCCAACTCTGCAATACGATTTTGATCAAGTTTGCACCTAATAAAGGAAATTTACCACGTACCACATTATCCTAAAATGATTTCATTGGGTTATTTGGCAAAACAAAAGTATGAGATTACTTATTTTTTCATCTCTAATCACTGACATCCTAGCATATATAAACTAATAATGTCATAAGAGCATGCAAAAACATAATGATAATAACAACAATAAAAATACATCAATGCTAAAAAAATACTGTAATACATAACAAAATAGTAGAATAAGCAAGAGAGAGAGAGAGAGAGAGAGAGAGAGAGAGAGAGAGAGAGAGAGAGAGAGAGAGGGCGAAGTGAAACATTATTATGCAGTACTCACCAACACTGACGATGATGTATAGAAAAACACACTAATAAATAATAAAACAGTAGAAACAAGAGAGAGAGAGAGAGAGAGAGAGAGAGAGAGAGAGAGAGAGAGAGAGAGAGAGAGAGAGAGACGAAGAGAAACAGAGGCAGTGAAACTTTATTTTTTGAGTACTCACCAACACTGACGACGATGTATCCTATTCTGAAGTTCCGATGTGGTCAGGGTCACTTTTGCTATAGGTGGTGTCAGCTGATCTGTCAACGAAATATTTGTCTTCAATAAACATTTTGTCAAGGTAGCAATGCTGATGATGTCAGCTGCTTAATTCCAGCTTTCTCGAATGTGCTCTAATACACTTTGAATTCCCAGCAAAGCAATTATTTATGTAAAAGGCATGGGTTATAGAAAAAGAATAAAGCAAAATTAATTGTCCTTCTGAGTTGCTACAGATAAACGTGAACTACAATGATTATGAAAACTAAGTACCAGTAAGAAAACCAAGTTATATTATATAAGAACAACCACCGGAGAGGGAGGCGGACAACGGGAATCTAACTTAATATTCGTATCCAGAGCTTCGACTGAATCTGAACTGCTATCGCATATATACCAATGTGACAGTACATATCACGTAAGCACCCTTTAAACTGGGGTTCTCATCCTTTTGCTCCCCACCCACCCTTTCGGATATTTTTAATGTCAGTAATGTAACCCCTTCACTTTGTATACAGTGGAAAACAAAACAAACTCAGAAAAACATTCCATTGCGTATATTTGCAAGTACTGTAGGGAAGTACATAACTAGTATTATTGTAAACAGAAAGAATTCCATAAAAAGTAAAGTTTTTAAAATTATGATCTAACTTTTGCTATGCGATAAATTTTCAAGGTTATGGTACTGAGCTGCAAAAACACAATACATTATCATTACATCTGTTGCAAAGGGAGCTAATGAGATAGATGAAACTATTTTTCATCAGCTAGCCTAGTCAGGCGTGGAGTAGTTTTTTGTTAAAGCCCATCAAAAGAGTACCGCTGAGGTTAAAAGGAAAATTTCGAAAGACGGTGGTAAGAACAGCAATGCTGTATGGTACGGAAACAGCAAGCATGAGTAAGACATAGAGGAAAATGTATGTGGCAGAAATGAGAATGCTTAGGTGGATGTCTGGGGTGACAAGAGAGGATAGGATCAGAAATACTTACATAAGGGAGTCGACTAGGTGGTGAAAGTATCGAAGAAAGTGCGGGAGGGTAGGCTGAGCTGGTATGGACACCTGTTGAGGATAGATGAGGACCACGCTGGGAAACATACTATGAAGATGGAGGTTAAAGGAAGAAGAAGAAGCGGGAGACCAAGAAAGAGATGGAAGGACTGTGTGAGAGGAGACTTACATGAGAAAGGAATTGATGAGGCAGAAGCGCAGAACAGAAATAGATGGTTACGGGTCATCCGAAACGGCGACCCCATATAAAAATGGGAACCAGCGGGGAGGAAGAAGGTCGGCATCCACATTCATCCGAGCCCCGTGGTGACCCAGTAGCCCCGACTGACCGCTGGCTTGGCACGCGTACCCCAGACTGGAAACCCGAGTTTTAAAACTTATGAAACTATCATAAATATGTCCAAAGACTTGGTTGCACATTATTTTTGTATAGTGATGGTTATACGTATTTCATAACAAATACCCTATATACAGACTTGTCATTACATAGTGTTACAATTTCTTCAGAGGTGCACACAGCCCGTTCATAATAACTATGTCTAACAAACATGTTTCAAGTATGCTTCATTCTTCATAGATTTATGTGATAAAAGCCAATATGTCATACCTGAAGTGTTGAACAATTTTCACTGTGTTTCTTCCATACTGATCTCAATAATAACTTTCCTTATGCTGCTTGTTTTAAAAGAATAAAGTGGGTTAGGCCTATTGTGCAATAGGAAAGAAAAGTAACGCAACAGTAGCCCATTAAAATTTCGGAGGTAAATGATTCGAGAACGCTATAAACAAAGCCGAGCTGTATTTTAATGAAACCTTGCGTATACCGATGTTTAATATGTTGCAAATAGTTTTGTTCAAAAAGGAAAATTATACATTACCAATAAACTATGGTAAATAACCGTGCGGCGACAAAGCGGCCACTGATTCCGGAATGCGGCCACCTTCCCGATAAAGTACTTGATTTCGCTGCCATGAGCATCAGTCAAGAGTTGTGGGCCGTGGCCCGTCCAGGCAGCACACTGAGACCTCTACGATCCTCTCGAAGTAAACGTTTTCTCCTAAATTACGATATAATGGCATAATTCAAGCGCTTCTTCGGGTGGTGGCCGCTGTCGCCACTCGGTCATTTACCCTATATGAGAACGGGTAGGGCAGATTTGCCTAATCAAGCTAAGCATACCAAATGTATAGTCATGATTTTGGTCTTTTCGGTGAAGCTAAAAGGAGCACTTCATTTACAGCGGTTTTTGAAATACGTGGCTGCCTTTTCTCACTTTCAGTAATTTATTGACAACAAACCCAGGAAAAACGTTTACCATCATCGGGTTCTGAGCTTTGTTGATAGCGATAGATATTGAATTTTTGAAGGTGGGGAAAATCAAAATAGGTCTACGTACAGGAATGCATTCCTTCTTATTTCGTGCTGAACAGCAAAAGCTCACCACACTTGAAATATATTTGGTAATCCAATAACTTTCCATACGGTGTGGCGACTTTACACCGAATCCGGTCACAATAATGAGGGCTACTATGATTCACAAAGATAAGCTTGGCCTAACTGAGAATATTCCGCACTTTTAGATAAGCAATAACGTGTTAAGGGGTGGGGTATGTTATTTCATGTTACAATTGTTATAAGAAAAATGGCGAATTCCTCAATCAATCAATGCTACAAAAAGCCTAGGCCTAGTCTTAAATATGAGCTATTACGATGATTCAAGAGAATTGGAGTAACGTACGCCATTCCACTCGTCTTTCTCCCTGCATATTCGTTTGTTATTTTCTCTTGTGTCCTTACCTTAGCAATTGTTCTCCAACCCTCTGTCAGCTGACAAGTACATCCAAGTAGTGCCATAACCACCCGCCGGTGCATGATTATTTTTCTGTGCCAGGTAAGTTGAAATTGAGTATAGGCCTAGTATACCAGGCCTGTGTGTAAAGTATCAATTTTGGCGCCCCTCCACTCTTTCAGTGCCCTCCTTCTCAAGGGAATATTCATACATGTTGATTACATAGTACCTCAAGTACTGGGTAGTATTTTGGTCGACAAGGAGATAAGGGGGCCGTACCTGGAGGCAGGAGAACATCAGACGGATACTTTTATCAGGAAGGTTCCTACGGCTTCTGTTGTGCCACATATCCCAGTATTCATTAACCAAAGCTTTTGTCACTGGGATAGCAACGTTTTCGAAACCTCCACCATGGAGGTCGTATCTTCCCTACTTCTGCTATTATTCAAAGGCTAGTGTAGCCTTACCTTCATCACGAAGAATTAGTATATTACTGCTCATTACTCTTCCAAGTGAGCTGCCTCGGTACTGTGGGTTTACGAACACGAGAAGATCCCGCTTCCTCATCAAAACTCATCACTGATTTATCACACTCAGTCTTACTCATTTCACGCCCCCATGGACTCCCGAGCAACATTGCTTTCAGCCATGGTTCATACAGTAAGAAGTTCAGAGGTAACACTCTTAAAATCACAAAAAAAAGTTAAGACTTATACGTATCAATCTAATCGACAGAGTCGCGCCAGTAGAAGTGAATTCCATCGCGTCACTCTCACTATTATACCGGGTAGTGGCAACAGTTGACCAATCAGAACGCTAGTTAGATGAGAGCGCAGTTCTCATTGGATGGTCCGCACCTAGCGGAGTAAATACAAGTACGAACAAGAAGCGCACCTGTCCCCACTACCTGGGCTGCCCACTTCTCGTTTAAATAAAAAAAAACAATTGACACATGCGTTCGGAGAGCATTCGACCACGAAGATAAAAATAAGAAAGGCATAAATTATGCCTAAATGGGGAGAGTAAATCATTGATATTTATTAAATATGCACTACCGGTGAGTCAATAATTATATGTATTATATTAACCCTCTTACGCCGATTGGACGTATTAAACGTCTAGTCAAAATGTCTCCCGTATGCCGATTGGACGTACCATACGTCGACTCAAAAAAGTTTTTTTTTAAATTCGCGGAAAAATACTTATAGGCCTACCAGCCGAAAACTTTTGAATCACGCGCCTTGGGGGATGCTGGGAGTTCACGGATCAAGGCCTTGTTTGTTTTGAAGCGTGACCCAAGTGCGCATGCGCGGGAATCCTTCCTTCTCGCTCCAGCCAGCATCATCGTAGCATCATCCGTCAGCGATCTTTTGCCGCAATCGTGTTTGACTGAGCTTGTGCGAGACTTTGAACATTTGTGTTGGTACAGAACGTTCATAGAGATGTCTGACCGTCGTATGACACGCGAAAGGCGCGTTTTACCCGTCGGAAGGGATCGTGTTAGAAGAGTTTTGGACTTGGATGCTGGCGAAGGACCCAGCACCCAACCTGACTCGCTCCTCAACGCCGTTCTGTGCGACCACGTGTCGATGAAAGTGCTTCGAATGTGTCATTTGCCGTTAGTAACCCCAAGGAAGCATCGTGCCATCCTTAGGGCATTCGTAGGAATTTGGGAGGGCTCAAACCAAGGGACATTGACGATTATATCGGAGCTCGATCGAGAGCATTTGGCAAGTCCTCATTTTGATGGCGGTTGGTCATCCAGTGACGAGGACATTACTCCCGATCATAGTGATGACGAGGATTATTTGCCCCCAATGTCCGTTCGAGGGTCACATCCCGAAAGTGAACTAGATTTTAGTATTTATAGTGCTTATGAGGGGGAATCTGAGGAGGGGGAGGACGATGATTTAGGATCAAGTTTTGTTGGCGATGATGATGGGGATACAGAAAGCGAAGGCTTGAGTGAGGGAGATGGGCCAGTGAGGGGGGGTTCGTGTGGGAAATCGTTCCCGCGCTCGTGCCGCGCGCGCCGCTGCGGGCGCGCAGGGGCACGTAGAAGGTCGGATAGTCGTGCTAGCCTTAGGGTCGTCGAGAGCGACGATGGGTGGACAGAGGACCCCACACCACCTACCATGCATCCATTTACGGCAAATCCTGGGCTCACCGTACCTGTTCCCCTGACTGCTCTGGGTTTTGTTCAGCTTTTCCTTACGCGGGAATTGCTGGAGTACCTGGTAGCAGAGACGGCGGACTACGCCAGGTATTGCCGTGATGAACTACGCACAACATTATCATATCACTGGCGAGGCTGCAACCTCCCTGACATGGCGCATTTTTGGGGCTCCACGTTTTTTTGGATTGATTCCTGCTGCCGACGTCAGGATGTATTGGAGGCGTAATTTTCTTTTAAGTACGCCCTGTGTGCCCGGCATTATGCCCCGTGATACTTTCCTGGCGTGGACAGATATTTCAACGCCTTCAACCGAAGGGCCATACCCCGGAATAACTCTGATCGCCTCATTTTAGTGCGCCCAGTGTTGGAATATATTCGTGAAACGCTGTAAAACTCTCGTGATTCCTGGAAAGAACCTTTCTTTAGATGAGGGGATGATGCCTTACAAAGGACGTCTAAGCATCCAAGTGTATAACCCCAAGAAGCCGAAGAAATATGGCGTGAAATTTTTTATTACCGAGGCCAACACTGGCTACGTCGTGGACTTTTCGGTGTATTCCGGGTCTTCTCCACGATGCGTGAAACTGTTTTCGGGTTGTGGATCGTTTCCGTAACCAGGATACCTCCTGTTTATGAATAATTATTATAACTCGGTATCCCTGGCCCAGAACTGTAGATGCAGGTGTTCACGTCAGTGGTACCCTTCGGTTGGTGCGTGGGGCCCCGAATTCCCTCAAGAGGTACGCTAGCCATCAGCAACATCTGGCAAGAGGAGAGACACAGTTGGCGGAGGAAGGGAGCTGTCTTCGTCATCTGTGGAAGGGTGTCCGACTCGTCCCCATCGATTACGACGAGCCATGAACCTGTCCAAGAGGAGATCGTGCAGCGGAAGAAGACGCGTCGACAGGGCCGAGTTGTGTATGAGCAGTTTCGTGTATGAGCGCCCCTACCGTCATTGGGCACTACAATAGGCACATGGGAGGAGTTGATCTCTTTGATCAACTCATCCAATATTATCCCTTCGCCAGGAGAACCAGGAGATGGACCCAAAAGCTCCTGAAATACATTCTGCAGTTGGCCCTCCAAAATGCCTACGTACTCTACTGTGGGTACTACGGTCCCGATCTACGGAGGATGAGCCACTTACAGTTCCTCGAGGCAGCCGGGGAAGCCCTCATCAACTTTGATCCCAATGAGTGGGCCTTCCATGTCTGGCCCCCCCCCTGCCCCGAGCTGTAGATCTACCCATAGAGGAAAGGGCAGACCTTCGGGGTGCCAACTTCGGTCATCCTTCTGCCGCCGCCCCTGCTGCCGACGCCCCTGCTGCTGACGCCCCTGCTGCCGCCGCCCCTGCTGCCGACGCCCCTGCTGCTGACGCCCCTGCTGCCGCCGCCCCTGCTGGTGACGCTCCTGCTGCCGCCGCCCCTGCTGACGCCGCCCCTGCTGACGCCCCCACCCGCGCCCCTTCTCGTCGGGTAGTGGACCCTCCGTGTCGGCTGATGCCAGGGGATCACACACTGGATCTCCTAGAAGGGCGCAGGCAGAAACGGTGCCGGGTGTGCCATATGAATGGCAGAAGGAGAGACACCCGGTTCTTCTGTCGCACCTGCAGATAGCTCTATGCAGGTCGGGGAGTGTGACCGCAAATACCACAGTGCGGTCTTCTATTGGAGTGCGACTCAGCGGCGGTCAGGGAGTTCCGGGAGGCGCACGGGACCGCGCCCTATCCCAGCGGCCGTAAGGGCGTGCGTCTCCCTCCTCCACCTGTACCTCGTCATGTCGAGAGGAAAAAAATGCAAGGACTCTTCAATGGAGGAGGGAGAAAACAAGAATAGAACGAGAGTCAGGATTAGGAGTGAGTATTCTGCATTTGTTTTATATTTATTTTTTATTATTTTCAAGTTTTATATCTCAGTATCTATGCATGAATACGATATTTCATTGTATGCAAAAAGAAAAGTGTCACCTGCATTCCTTTTATTTATGTATTCGTACCAGAATCGGAAAATGTAATAAATAAAGAAACACATACATATATATATATATATATATATATATATATATATATATATATATATATATATATATAACATATATATATATATATATATATATATATATATATATATATATATATATATATATATATATATATATATATAGATATATATATATATATATATATATATATATATATATATATATGTGATATATATATTTATATATATAATATATATATATATATATATATATATATATATATATATTTTTTTTGTATATTTATATGTTGGTTTTTTTGGGTAAAGCAAAATACATAACAGTCTATAGTCGATTCATTTTAAGGTAGATTCTAGCGCCTACGAGACGTTTGTTTGGCGGCCTCTGATTGGCTGGTACCGGGAGGTAGGCCGCTCACTCAGTCTCATTATTTTCTACTGTGGCTTAGAAAACTAGCAAAATTATGTTTGTATTTTCTTCAATCAAACTCGCGCTTGCTCAAGATAAGAAAATTTGGTCGTACCATAGGATTCGGTATTAATTCGTAC
Source organism: Macrobrachium nipponense (assembly GCF_015104395.2). Classification (NCBI taxonomy): domain Eukaryota; kingdom Metazoa; phylum Arthropoda; class Malacostraca; order Decapoda; family Palaemonidae; genus Macrobrachium; species Macrobrachium nipponense. The sequence continues at coordinate 85,078,748 of NC_087204.1, forward strand.
AACTAAGTCATCTTTTCCTGAAATCAATAAGATAAAAACACAAAGGAATTACAACGAGTAAAAGTGAAAAAAGAGAAGCATTTAATTCTTTATACCGGTTTTTATTTATCATCGGATTTTGCATCTTTAACGCGATTAAGATAAAATAAAACTTGTGTTTTCATACAACAAATTCACCCTGAATACGCTGGTGCTTTCAGATTTTGGATGCGTGTAAAATATGAGGAGAAAATGAAGAATATGTCTTCATATGTTGCATCAGTAAATGATTCAAGTTTGACGGTATTGCTGAGAGAAAGAGATCTGCAAGGCGTCGCTGTTGTGTTTTCGCCTCAGCGAGAGATTTGAGTTGCCAATTAGCGATATAAAAGGTTGTAGTTTCGAAAATATTTACCATGTTATATTATTACATTTTCTGAAAATAAATACACAGAATTTACATTATAACTGTCGAACATTTTAAATCCAATATCATATAGTATGTCTGGGCATATCTGATAAGAAAAAAAATAATAATCAGATGGATGCATCTGGTATCGTTAGTTCAGACCCATGCGGCCGCGGGGAATTCAAAACAGCAAAGAAGTTGAACTCTGTGGAAAGACGACTTCACACTCTTCAACTCAGCCTAATATTTGCTCCTTTTCATATTAGCCGTTTTATAGAGTTTCATATATCAAAATGTGCGCAAACTCATGAAAAATACAACAAAAAATAATTAAAGGTTGTAGCTTTTCTCATATCTGAAATATCTGCATATAAATTACGATAATTGGAAAAAAAACTACGTACGGTCAACTTTGATGCAATCGAAATGGTCAAAAAACGCAATTGTAAGCTAAATCTCTTACGGCCTAGTAATATTCATTTATTTATATTCATTTTGAAACAAATTTGAAGTCTCTAGAACAATATTGTGATTTATGGTGAATTATTGAAAAAAATATCTTTCTTCCCTCCGCGCGCCGCTTCGCGGCCGAAAATCTCCGAAAGGCGTAGATCGCATTATCCTAATATTTGCTCCTTTTCATATTAGCCGTTTTATACAGTTTCATATAACAAAATGTGCGTAAATTCATGAAAAATACAACAAAAAATAATTAAAGGTTGTAGCTTTTCTCATTTCTGAAATACCTGCATATAAAATTACGATATTGGAAAAAAAAAACTACATACGGTCAACTTTGGATGCAATGGAAATGGTCAAAAAACGTAATTGTAAGCTAAATATCTTACGACCTAGTAATATTCATTTATTTATCTTAATTTTGAAACAAATTTGAAGTCTCTAGAACAATATTGTGATTTATGGTGAATTTCTGAAAATAATATCTTTCTTCCCTCCGCGCGCCGCTTCGCGGCCGAAAATCTCCGAAATGCGTAGATCGCATTATCCTAATATTTGCTCCTTTTCATATTAGCCGTTTTATAGAGTTTCATATATCAAAATGTGCGCAAATTCATGAAAAATACAACAGAAAATAATTAAAGGTTGTAGCTTTTCTCATTTCTGAAATATCTGCATATAAATTACGATAATTGGAAAAAAAAACTACATACGGTCAACTTTGACGCAATCCAAATGGTAAAAAAACGTAATTGTAAGCTAAGTCTCTTACGGCCTAGTAATATTCATTTATTTATCTTCATTTTGCAACAAATTTGAAGTCTCTAGAACAATATTGTGATTTATGGTGAATTTCTGAAAAAAATATCTTTCTTCCCTCCGCGCGCCGTTTCGCGGCCGAAAATCTCCGAAATGCGTAGATCGCATTATACCTAATATTTGCTCCTTTTCATATTAGCGTTTTATACAGTTTCATATATCAAAATGTGCGTAAATTCATGAAGAATACAAAAAAAAAAAATAATTAAAGGTTGTAGCTTTTCTCATTTCTGAAATATCTGCATATAAATTACGATAATTGGAAAAAATACTACGTACAGTCAACTTTGACGCAATTGAAATGGTCAAAAAACGTAATTGTAAGCTAAATCTCTTACGGCCTAGTAATATTCATTTATTTATCTTCATTTTCAAACAAATTTGAAGTCTCTAGAACAATATTGTGATTTATGGTGAATTTTTGAAAATAAAATCTTTCTTCCCTCCGCGCGCCGCTTCGCGGCCGAAAATCTCCGAAAGGCGTAGATCGCATTATCCTAATATTTGCTCCTTTTCATATTAGCCGTTTTATAGAGTTTCATATATCAAAATGTGCGCAAATTCATGAAAAATACAACAAAAAATAATTAAAGGTTGTAGCTGTTTCCATTTCCGAAATATGTGCATATAAAAAAAATATATATAAAAATTTCGACATTCGGTCAACTTTAACTCGTCTGAAATGGTCAAAATCTGCAATTTTAATCTAAAACTCTTGCAGTATCATAATATTCAATCATTTGTCTAATTTTGAAACAAATTGGAAGTCTCTAGAACAATATTGTGATTTACGTGAATTTTTGAAAAAAAATATTTTTTTGCGTCCGCGCGTTACGAATTCGTACATCATTTTGTGATAATATTTTTCCGGTGTTGCTTTTATTGTTTTACAATGTATTATATATCAAAATGATTGCAATTTAGTGTACAATACAACGCAAAAAAAAGTAACTGGTTAGCTTTTATTTTTCATTTCTGATGGTTGCATTCTAAACTTCAGGCAATGACAAAAAAAGGAGCCAAAAATGAACTCTTAATCTTCAAAAGTACGCGCGCTGTAATTTTTTGAAAAATTATTTTTTCCACTTCCGCGCTCACTCCAAACCGGGCCCGGCATACGGGAGACGTTTTGATTTTAGGGCTTCGGTGTAAGAGGGTTAACAGCTATATATATATGTATATATACATATATATATATAGATATATATATATATATATATATATAGGTATAATATATATAATATATATATATATATATATATATACATACACTATATGTATATATATATATATATATATATCCATACACTATATATATATATTAATATATATTATATATCTATATAATTTTAATTATCTATCAATAATCACTAAAGATTTAGCCATAAAGGAGCCGTACTTCAGCCTTGTCTTCGATGTAAAGATCTTTGCCTTGTCTTATAATTAATAATCTTTTGTAGATTTTTAAATGCTCAACACAAAGACACTTTTTCACTCTTGTAAAAGAGCTTTAACGCTACCTTCGGCACCATTATTGTTTAATGGACACAACACATTGAAATTACCTTTCAATTACTTTATCCAAAAAAGTGGGATAATGTCCATAGATTTTAATGTTTTAATTTTTTTTTATGTATTTTATAACGAGACTATATGAACTTGTTTTAATTTGTGCCCTTTTTATTTGATCCTTGTTGTTAGTATGGGTAGTACTAATTATGAATATTAATTACGAAGAGCACTTCACTTTAAGCTAGGGATACAATGTTTGCAACTTATGCGTCAGTGGAAAATCTTCCACGCTCCCAATTTAGCTGGAGGTTGGATCACGCCTTATTCTCATAGCAATTCAAATCCTGTCAGCACTAAGAAATATGCTTAGTATTCATGGCTACGGTTAATTGAATACTAAAGCTTTTCTCGGGTATTATGGTGCATTTGCCGGTTATTTTTTGGAAGAGAGTGAATAGTACTATTCATTCAATGTATTACCATATAAATTGCACCCTTTGGCTTGTCACCATCAACAACGCATATATACTTTCCCATATCAAATGAATAACAGAATGATGGTTTACTTCGCGTTTGAAATACAGCTATATTCATTTGAAAACTGTTCTAGTCAGTCGGTTTTCCATATGGCAGTATTAAATGTCTTTTTGTAATATGATATGATGGAGTTCCAGAAATAATGAATATTCATTCAACAAACCTGTGAAAGTATTTCTATTTATTAATATATATATATATATATATATATATATATATATAATATATATATATATGTGTGTGGTGTGTGTGTGTGTGTGTGTGTGTGTGTGTTCTTCTGTCTTTTAAACAGGCGGTTCAGTGACTTGACCGAGTGTCCTAGGGCAGATGTCCTAGTGAGTGGGACTGTATTTTGGAGAAGAGATAATTTGTGTGGACTAATTACTGATTAAGACATTTAAATACCGGGGGGTTATCTGGGTGAGTTGTCTGTGAGACTTGAACTATTATCTTTCCATTGATGATCTTGTAAGAACTTGAGTTATTCAACTAGTACTTTACTTTGAATAAGCGTTATATTTTTTTGTTAAAACTCCGACTCTAATTTAATGACCTGATGGAATGGAGAGAGAGAGAGAGCGAGAGAAGGCTATGCCAGTGATCACGTTGAGAGAGAGAGAGAGAGAGAGAGAGAGGAGAGAGAGAGAGAGAGAGGGGGGGGGAGAGAGAGTAACCAGTTCGCCTTAACGCAATGGCTAAGCGCATACCAAAATGTTTAAATACCCTCGCTGGTAATAGTTTGGTGTCAGCGGATAGGTAACATATATAATATATATATACTATATATATATATATATATATATATATATATATATATATATATATATATAATATATATATATATATATATATGTATGTATGTGTGTGTGTGTGTGTTGTATACACACACACCCAAATACACAGACATTTATAAATATACATATTGTGACGAAGTGCTAAGTATCTGGTTACACTTACCATTCATTAATTGTTACCTCACAACAGCCAGACACCCAAACCTTCATCACAGGTACTAAACGACTGAATACTCTAAAGACAGCAGTGATCCCTTAAAACAACTTACCAGTATTGCAGAAAATCAGACTAAGTTTCATCAAAAACAGGTGTGAGGTAATCTTGTAAGTAATTAAATTAATTAAAGGACATCACTCCATCAACAACTTTAAAAGTGTAAGTATTTTCCTGATTTCAGAGGTCTAAGTACTTCCCTGGTTCTAACTCACTTCAAGTAAATTGAAGGAAAACAGCTTAATTACCACTCTATGTTTCTACCTAACTAATCATAATTATACAAATACTGGTGAAAAGAAACACTTAAAAAGATTTTAAATAAAAAAAACTTATTATTAAACTCAAAATTATAAGTGAAATTCACAATATCAGGGAAAATTACTGTTACTTGAAAAGAAAGTAAAGTTTAATTAATGCTTGAATTAATTAAGTAAAATTAAATCAAATTAATTTATCGCAGAATTTAAGAAAATTAATTCAATCAAAATTCAAAAGTGTTAGGCAAATATTAAAATTTGGAAATTAATTCACAAGTGCTAAACAACAATAAAACTTGAAAAGAATTCTAAGTAAATGAAAATTAATTCACAAGTGTTAAATTCAATTAAATGTGCAATGATTAAGTAGTGAAAATAACTAAGTTAATTAAATTGTGAATGCAAATGAAAACACATAAAAATGTAGAAAATACCATAATTACAAAAAGTACTCATCACACAGAAAATGAAATAAAAACACACACTTCAATAAGAAAAAAAATGAATAAATGCACACAAAAAAATCACTCAAATGAAATAAACACAAAACATAAAAATTTGCAATGGGTAAAAATCGAAATCGTTTCACTCAAACCATTATAACTATTAGTTATTAGTTGCAACTAATAAAAACATAACACACTTTACCTTGGTATACCAATTTCTTTCTGCTGCAGCTTGTTTCGCAATTTCACCAAACAATTCACAATATTTCACAAAAATAGGAGCCGTTACACACATGTACAGTGTCTGTTCAGATTCTACAAAAAACACTAAAGAGTACTAAATAACTCTGAGAAATATCAAATCTGAAATCTACAAGATACGAGTGCCAATCAGTAAGTATAAAATCTTTAAGTTACGTTAATATGAACTCAAAAGTGGCGTGCGATAGAGAGAGAGAGAGAGAGAGGGGGGGGAGATCTACACGCCAGGAATCCAAAGTCTATAATGAAATCTTTTGCTCTAGGAAACTGGATAGTGGAGATGGCACAAAACGTTTTGGGCATGCAAAGATGATACAATCCTTCTCGAAGCTTCGAATATGACGTAATTTTACAGAAAAATCGTGAAATCTACACGTGGTTTCAGCAAAGATGTACGCGTATGAAGAAAGTTATGAACGAGTCATGTACATAGTATGCTCAACAAAGGCACGGGTCGATCGAAACAGAAATTCTCGAGCAAGTATGATTGACATGTTTTGAAAACAACACGGAAACTGCGGGCTCCCTTAATCTAGAGGCGATAAAAAGTTACAAAAACAATTCTATCTTGGAACAGACAAAGTTAATTTCTCTTTCTGTACATTCTACGTTATATACTTTAGATTATGTTATGCAAATCTAAACATACATTTTAAGACATCCTATAACTCTATAAGCTAGCTAAGGAATCTGAAAAATGTTGCAAAACTCTATATTCAACATTTCATATGGTCTAGGAGAAGATATATGCGTTTTGAAAGGAGCAACATATAATATACATATATATATATATATATATATATATATATATATATATATATATATATATATATCTATCTATCTATATATATATATATATATATATATATATATATAATATATATATATATGCATGTGAGTTGTGTATTTGTGTGTGTGTGTGTGTGTGTGTGTGTATAAAACTTTCGACTTACATGAGTTTTCCTTTCTATTTACAATTAGGACTTGTATGCAGTTGATATCCCAGTGTCCATATCCTGTTTTGGAACACAAATTTTCTAATCTTCTGCCTGTATTACATTTCTCTATATGCTGTATAGCGAAGCGCAGTTGTTTTTTTTTTTTTTTTACATTACTATAACTATATGTAACTTCACAAGAAGCCTATCACTTCACCTTGTGCATATTCCAAGACTCACTGATCCTACTGCTTGGCAAATTTGTCGATGAAAAATAAGAATAAAAGATCTTGTAGATTTCACTAGTTCATTTTTGTTAGTATTTTTTAGTACTGATTTTGATATCTAAAAAAACTCTTTAGCGTGGAAAAAGTTCAGTTGAACAGTAAAAAATGTTAACGAGTGAGAATAATAAAAAAACAAGTGAAAAAGTACCGAAGTTTCTTTGGCGCAATCGAGCTTTCTGAACAGCGTATAATTCTGTAGGAAACTCTGGGCAGCAGCCATGAAACTTTAAGGCCTAGCCCGGTGGTGGCCTGTGTAGTTGGCACTTACATCGGTGTCAGACTCACATCATGGCCAAATTTAACTTTAAATAATAAAATTATTGCGGCTAGAGGGCTGCAATTAGCTATGTTTGGTGATCTGAGGGTACATGATCAACAAACCAATTTGCAGCCCTCTAGTATCAGTAGTTTTTAAGGTCTGAAGGCGGAAAGAAAAGTGCGGATGGAGAGACAAATAACCATCTCAATAGTTTTCGTTTGCAGAAAACTAAAAGTGACAATAGGGGTAAGTACATTTTCCTACACCTCCTTGTGCTGAATGTATCCACATATTAGTTTTCTAACTGTCCCATTTTCCACGTATTAGTGTGATAACTGTCCCGTTTATACAGGAATTACTATCCTAACTGTCCCTTTTATCCAAATATTACTATTGCGACTGTTCCATTTATCCAGATATTACTGTAGTAACTGTCCCATTTATCCATGTATTACTGTGGTGACTGTCCCTTTTATCCAGGCAATACTGTTCTGACTGTCCCCTTTAACCAAGAATTCTTGTACTGACTATCACTTTTATCCAGACATAATTGTGGTTACTGGCCCTTTTATCCGGGTATTACAGTGGCGATAGTCCCATTTACACAAGTATTACTGTACTGCTTGCTCATTTCATCCAGGTATTACTGTGATGACTGTCTATTTTTATCCAGGTATTACTGTGGTAACTGTCCCTTTTATCCAGATATTATTATGGTGACTGTCTTCAAGGTATCACTGTGGTAACTGTCCCATTTATATCGGTATTGTTGTTCAGTCTGTCCCTTTGATCAGGCATGACTCTACTGACTGTCCCTTTTATCCAGGTATTACAGTGGTGACTGTTCTTTCATCCAGGTAGGTATTACTGTGGTGACTGTCTATTTTATCCAGACATTACTGTGGTGACTGTCCCCCAAGTATTACTGTACTCACAGTCCATTTTATCCAGGTATTACTTAATGACTGTCCCTTTTATCCAGCTATTACTGTGGGAAATGTCCATTTTATCCAGAGAGTACTGTGGTGACTGTCCTTTTTAACCCCCACTTGACTGAAACACCCCACTATACCTAAGCACACTCCTAGTAAACCTAAATACAGCCCCCCTCTAAACCTAAATACATCCATTGCTAAGCCTAAACCCATCTCCACTAAACCTAAACACAAACCTTGAAACAGATTATTGATCACAGGAAAGAAAAGCATTTTCGATTATTTATTCATATGGTATCGAATACATGTAATGAGGTAAGATAAACTTGCAGAGCTTATATACTATATAAGTTACAAGGGAAGTGGGAATGGGGAAGGGGAAGGGGTACATATTTGAAATCTACCCTATATCTAGGTTGCATCAACTGATGGCAACGCGCTAAATTTTGTCTAGATCTGCCAAGCTGGTAGCTACCACATAAGTTACAAAGGGAAGGAGGAAGGGAGATGGGGGGAAAGGGAAGGGGGTATAGGTTTGAAACCTACCCTATTATCTAAGGTAGGACAAATGCTGACTACACCTTAATTTTGTCGGAATCGGTCAAGCGGTTCGGATTTCTATAGCGCACAAACATACAAACAAGCATGTAAACCAATATTTACTTTTGTATATAAGATAAGGAATGGAATTGGCAGTATTATTATTATTATTAGTTCAGTAGCGTAATATTCGCCATGATTTGCTCTTTTTAATGTTATATTACATATGCCCTTCTGGCTTTATTTTCATGGGCCTGTCCAGAGGAGCGGGCGTGTCCTCCGGGGTGTACGGTAGGCAGGCAAATTCTGTCGGGCTTACCCGCGAGTGTTATACACGCGGCAGAGTTGACGAATGGGCGGGAGTGCCCGACCATGCCTGGCATACGAGTAACTTGTTGAGTGTCGTACAAGAAAACAAGGTGGCCAGTACTGCTCAGAAAAAAAGAAACTTGTGCAGCATAATAATTGGCGTAAGTATAAAGAAAAAAGAAGAAAGTCACAAGAATGTGGTGTAAAGATTGAATAAATAGGGGAGATGTTTACGGGAGCCATACGACAATAGCATGTGAACTTTAGTATGGCTATGAACATAGTTATAGAAACTAATATAGGAGGAGGATCGTATGCACATTCCAGATACTCCTAGCAAAGGTAAAGTCATACATCCAGAAAGAATATACAAACATGCGACACAACATAACAGCAGAGGCTCGATTAGAATTTCAAATATGGAGTTTTCGTAGCTCAAGCTGTGACCAAACTTGCAGACTTGAATGATAAAGTGTGTATTTGAGAGAGAGAGAGAGAGAGAGAGAGAGAGAGAGAGAGAGAGAGAGAGAGAGAGAGAGAGAGAATTCGAATCAACTTTCCAGACATAACTTTCGTGCTAGATTTTTTAAGTGCTCTCTAACTATCTAAAAATAGAAATAAAGAAATGTAAACATGCTTTTATTACAATGCACTAAAAAGAATAAAAACAATTTCTTGAAACCCAAGTATTTTCTTACAAATAATCAAGTTTACAATAATAAAGCTTGAGTACTAAATATGTAAAGGAAATTCTGCAAAAAATGAAAAAAATATAGTTCATTTCTTGAAACATTTCCTTCCATGTTTGGGATTTTACTTTTGTAAACATGATTCACTGTAAAAAAAATCTGATGTCTCAAAAAATTATGTTTTACTTTTTATTGCATATTTTTGGCAGAAATTGTATCTGATTTATGATGGTAGTTAACGAAATTAATATCCGTTTACGGGGGAGGGTGAGGGAGGGGGAAGGGAGGGGAAGGGGAAGGTAAGGAAGAGTGGAGGAGGAAGGTGAGGGTGGATGGAGGAAGAAGAGGGAAGGGCTAGGGGAAGGGGGAAGGAGGAAGGTGAGGGAAAGGGGAAATGGGAGGGGAAGGAGAAGGGCAAAGAGGGGGATGGAATGAATGAAGAAGAGAAGGAGAGGGAAAGGAAGGAGGAGGGGAGGGGAAAGGGAGGTAAGAGGGAAGGGGAGGTAAACGGGAAATTGGACGGGAAGGGAAGAGGAGGGAAATGGAAAGTTGAGGGAAAGGAGAAGGGAAGGGGAAGGAGGAAGGGAGGGAAGGGGATGGAAAGGAGGAGGAGAGGAGGAGGAAGGAAGGAAGGAAGGGGGAGGAAGGAGGAGGGGGAGGGAAGGGGAAAGCAGAGAAAGGAAAGGAAGGGAAAAGGAAGGGATGAAGGGGAGAGAAAGGAGGAGGGGAGGGAATGATTGGGAGTAGGAAGGAGGAGGGGAAGGGAGAGAGGAGGAGGGAGGGGAGGGGATGGGGAAGAAGGAGGGTGGGAAAGGATAGGGAGGGAGAGGAAGGAGGAGGGCAGGTAAGGGAAGGAGAGGGAAAAGAGAAGGGAGGGAAGGGGAAGGGGTAGGAAAGGAGGAGGGGAGGGAAGGAAGAAGAGGGGTAAGAAGGGGAAGGGAGGGAAGGGAGGAGGTGAAGGAAGGGAAGAGGGTAGAGAAGAGGAAGGAGGAGGGGAGGTAAGGGAACGAGAGGGAAAAGAGGAGGGGAGGGAAGGGGAACGGGTAGGTAAGGAGGAGGGGAGGGATAGGTGGGAAAGGAAGAGTGGAGGGAAGGGTAAGGGGAAGGAAAGGAGGAGGAGAGGGAAGAGGAAGGGTTGGGAAAGAGGAGGGGAGGGAAGGGAAAGGAGGAGGGGAGGTTTCTTCTACCTCGATATATCAATATAATATAATATATTAAAATAATGATAAAAAGAAACATTTGAGTGGTTATAAAACATCAAATGTTGCTTCCAAGCCTTTTTCATCAACCGAACTCCGGTTTTATATATTCATTTTTTTCCACTGTCCTTTTTTTTTTTTTTTGTCTCGGTCTACCTCAAGCTGATTTTCTTTCGTGGAAATTAAGTCTTGGTTTTACTCATGTTTAGCTGAAAGATATTTTATGACTAAGTAAATAACCGTGAAATGTTGAAAAATGATAGGAAATCAAAATGGGCAAACGGACTAAACGCCGAGGCCTTTTACACATAGTAAAAGAACACTAGAACTGGCTGATGTCATGATAACTGAAAAAAATTTTAAATGAAAAGGAAGGTTTGCTTAGACAGAGTAATTGTTGGGAATGCTCATGGCATTCCAAGAACGCGCTTTGAAAAGGAAGAGAGACACATGATCACAATAACGCATACCAACCAACAGTAGGCGCTGTCACACTAGCGAAATTTCCGTCGACTTTTGAATTTGACATCGACTTTTCATGTCTTGACGACGTCTTTCTGGTGTCGTCGTCACGAATTTTGAAAACGGTACCGATCGAATTCAACCCATCGCTACCGTCGACTTTATTGTTTGTTTACATCTCGGAGAGCGCGCATTTCAAGTCGTCAGAAGCTAGATGGAGAGCTTAGTACAGAACAGATTTTGGTCGAAGATGTGAGAGAGAGACGATGCTTATGGGACCATAAGCGTGATAGTTTTATGAAAAAGGGTCTCAAAAGCAAAAATTACGAAGAAACCACCATGCGACTCAGGGAAAACTTTCCTGAACTTGCTGATCTTCATACAAGTCACATGCTATATCTTGAATATCAGATTGTTATATAGCCTAGGTCTGCTCTCATTTTTTTTTTTTTTTTATTTTTTTTTTTTTTTTTTGCATTATCAGATTATATAAACACAAATCTAAAATTTTTGCAGTATTTCTCTAGCTTAATTTATAATACAGTCTGACTGTGGATGTGTAAATAAGGTAAGGAATAGTTTGTCTAGGCTAGTCCTAGCTTATTTATTTATTTTTTTTTTTAAATAAAACCAAATATGTATTTTTCTTTTTTTTAGATCAAGTGCAGACAAAATTTAATAATCTGAAGGCTTACTTCAATCGGGAATAAATAATAATAGAAAAAAATTAGTCTGGTCTAAGTGGTTCAGCTCATGTTTTGACGACGACAACTACGGTATGAAGAAGAACGTGTGACAACCAGAGTACGGTATGACGTCGACTTCTTTAGAAAGTCGACGACAAACCCAGAAAAACTCGACGGAAATTTCGCTAGTGTATCAGCGCCTTAATTAAGAGTGAGGTGGGAACGTAGGATCTACCGGTAAAGAGCTCAGCTACCACCATTGACTTCTAAAGTTCTTCGATTTAAAATCTATCTTCTTATACATATATTTATATTAAATATAATAAACGTAAAAGATATGACGGCAATTCTCAGTTGCACGAATATCGGTATCTCATCAAGGTTAGGCTATCTTTAAAATAAAGTGAGGGAATGGCTTGAAAATAGCCAAGAGAAATTTGCAGGTATTAAATAAATTTCATCTGCGCATTCAGCTTTACTCAGTTGTGACATCACAATAGTATACAGGCAAGCTGAATATTTGTCGATAAATAATAATTCCATAGGCATGGAAGAAACGAAGTCGTTAACAGACCCTTCTCAGTGAGTAATGTGAATAAAAACTAGTGTCTCTTGCATAACGGTGGAAGTAGTTAAATGCGAGTCCCATCTTACAGAACAAGGTGGCAACATTCCTTGCCCGGATCTACTATAACATATCTCTGACAGTGTCTATACTCTGTTTTTTTACATCTGTCCACCCGGCAGTGGTGTTTACATATGGTAACATTGCGTCCTGGGCTTTCGATAGTTACGCTATGGAAGTTTTAGGTAAATAAAAGGATATCTGGGTGTACATTTGCAACTGAAAAGTGTTTTAATAATTTACTGTATGCGAATTACACCGTTAATATTCGAAATACGATATTATTATAATTGTTGAATGTGAGCTGAATGTAACTATCTAAAGCCCGGGACGCAGTGTTACCATGCGAAAACACCACAGGCGGATGGACAGATGGAAAAAAAACAGAGTACAGTGACTATGCAGCAATTTGTTGTCCTTTTAAAACGAGCAGCGGGGTAGCACAGGTAGTGGGGAACGAGATGTTGTTCGTCCTTGTACTAATCAGCAGGGTGCAAAGCAGCCAATTAGAATCCTGCTCTACCTGAGCTGGCGTTTTGATTGGTCAACCCACTGTCCTTTCTGACAGAGTAAGCGATTTTGAGAACTCACTCCTTCCCTCGCGTCTCTCTTGATTAGACTATTTTGTATAGGCTTTGATTTTACCGTGATGTTACAAGTGTTACCTCTGTGCTGCTTACTGTATTAACCATGGCTGATAGCAATGTTACTCGTGAGTCCATTGAGCATGAATTTAGTGAAACTGAGTGCGGTGAAAGTGAGAATAACCGACCAGTGGCCGTAAACGTATACCTAGGTCGGACACGTTGAAGGTTACGTCTTCGTAATGAAGGTAAAGTGTACAGTAGCCGTTCGACGAATATTAGTGGAAACAGCGAAGACGGGAAGTCCATGTACTGATGGATGTTTCGATAAGTCAGGGACAGTGACAGAAGCGTAGTTTAAGGAATACAGGGTTATGTGAGACTGACACCTAGACGGGGATCCGGTTGACGAAAGCAAGTGGTTCTGTCAGCTGTTCTCCTGCCGAGAGCTTACACATCCTTAACACTTGTCGACCGGATAGTTGTCGT
>NC_087204.1:85097939-85155439 GCF_015104395.2 Macrobrachium nipponense
TTTAATACACATTTTATATAGTGTGAACTTTTATTACTTCATATATAATAATAATAATAATAATAATAATAATAATAATAATAATAATAATAATAACTAATAATAATAATAATAATAATAATAATAATAATAGCAGCATTACCATTGCCTACTAAATTAATACCAAATGAAAGTCAGATATTCTGTAGTTACAACACTCGGTGCTGAGTCGTTGCGAGTCAAAAAGGAAACAAATGCCGTGAGTAGTTTCGTAAAACAAGGAAAAATCACCCTTGAACTTTGATGCCAGAAGATGGCGAATACCTCAAGAACCAACAACCATACAACTGATTCGTTCTCACGGAGCTCAAATGTTTCTCTTCTGACTTGCAACAACTCATATATTTTTACATTTTGTAACAAGTTATGTATAAATAGAAGAAGTTAATAATACAAGTTAATGAAACCAGCACTACAACAGAGTTTTCGCTATTACTTACTGGCAATTTGCGAGATGAAACTAACATAATTGCATGAACAGAATGCGCTCTGGGTAGGGAAATGCCATGGCTCGAACAGTTGGGACCATCACGTCTTCCAGTATTTCAAGGTATTGGTCGGCGTTGAATCTTCCCTGTATTTCTGCCAGCTCACCCACACGTTACAGGTAAACGTGGCCGCTTCTGGCTTGATCGTAGATGTGCTTACTGGAGTATCCTGTATTATTGCATCGCCAACAGTGCAACTGTCCGTGAGAGGTCGACACAAATGTTCTCTCATCAGAAAAAAAAAAAAAAAACTCTTGCCCAGAAACCTAAGTCTTCGTTGACATACTGCCGGGCAAAATGAAGGCGCCAGCGATGGTGGATGGACTAAATACTGATACTGTAACAGAAGGGAAGGAAACATTTTTTGGTAGCGGGATGAATTTATTCAGAAGTCTTAATAAAACTAAGATATTGTTGTTGTTTGAAGTGTAATGTGCCTTCATTGAGACTAAGCAATAGTTTTTTTGGTCGAATCTTATTATATAACATATTTCATATAAATCGTTATTTTTCAATCTATTGTGTATCCGTAATTATAGGGTGCTGTAATATTTGTCCCTTAATTACGTATACGTTAAAATGTTACTAATATCAGGTTTGACGTCAAACGATATATATATATATATATATATATATATATATATATATATATATATATATATATATATATGGATATAATCTTATTATTACTTGATACATTCTTAACGTGGGAATTCACACCTGCAGGACGAACACAAACAAACAAAAACGCACATGCTTGCCATCGATAATGTAGACATATGCCAAGCAGTTAAAATCATGCACAAAAATACGAGAATTTGACCCAATGTCGGATGTGATCCAATGATAGTCGGTTGTGACCAAACAAACGTCCAACCATAAGGAAGAATCGACTCCCATAATAGCCCTATGACAAGTCAAGACCTATGCCCCCTTTATACTAAGAGGTAATGGTGCCCCTTGTGACACCAGCCACACTCTCAGCTCTATTACACTGTGTCTCCTTTCCGTCTGCCTCCTTCTTGTTGTTGTCCTCTCTCTTATAACTGTCTCTTTGTTTCTCCTCCTTCAGTATCTTCTAGGCCTATGGAGGTCTTCCTCTCCTCAACTTATGCTTCTTTATTTCTTCATGCTTAATTTGAGTTATGTAAGGTCCTACACGATCTGATGCTAGCTGTCTTTGTAATAATAAGAATTTGGAATGCGGCTGTTGATATTATAATTATAATTAAAGAGTAGTAGGTATGCTGTTATTTGATAGACAAGGGTTTTATTGGTAGATAGCTAAATCCCATTATTACAAGAGAGCACCACGAAAACCGAGTTAATTCTTCTGTCGGTAACAGCAAGTAATAATATTATTACGACAAAAGTTGAACAGACAGGTTTTCTCGCCTCCACATGATGAGAAAATAAACCTACAGAATAGATTCAGTTATATTATTTTCCTTAAAGGAGAAATTAGAGAGAGGGAGCAGAAGTTATAAACGTGTGCTTGAAAGTGGGGTGGGAGTTGGAAGGTGGGAGGGAAAAATGTTTTGGAGAAGACTGTGGAGGGCGGTGGCCACGGTGGAGGGGCGGGTTCATCGTGCGTCTGGAGGCACAGTTCCAGTGTTACCAAGATCACATCCGCCTTGTGGCTGAATTGTGTTTACTTATATGTGTGGCCGACTGTACCTTACTCTATCTGAGCTAAGAACTGAGTGACATTCTCAGTTTTTCAGGAGGACGACGTCAACTTAGGCGATATACTAGATGGTGGAAGAGTTCTGACTGTTTAGGGCAAGGAACAAGCTGTTTAATAGTTAATGATTCCAGGATGGAGAGAGAGTGGTCATTGGGTGCTTGGGCGATAACATTAAAGTCTTCATAAGTGAATGATGTCTTGCATTTCTTACAGTGGTCTCTTATATTAGAAAAATTCTTTAGTTTTTAATTGACATCCAGTTCGATGACTAAACTCCAAGATGAGAATCAGCTCTGACTTTGAGCAATCTCTTAGTGGCTCCGATATATTTAACCAACTTTACATTTGTGCAAGTGAAACAATAAACCACTAGAGATCGCATCAAGGCAGGAAGCCTACCTTATGGTGAAATAATGACCCAATTGTCTTAGGATTATTTAACATAATCTGATGTCTATAGCTGGAAAATGTACTGCGAATTGAGTCTTGTAGTGTTTGTTTGAATTTCTTCGAATGTACAAAAGGAATGGAGGTATACATGAGCAATTTAGGACATTAGGTATGGACAGACGGGGTTGAATATATTATTCAAGAAGCTATTTACATACTTGTTGAATAAGAAGAATGGATAGGGAATTATTTTTGAAAAATTGTAGTAAAACAGAATTTCCTCGTGAAAGTTGTGTCGTCTATATATCTTCTGTAAAAGAGAGGACGACATGTTGAAGAACATCTTTCAAGCATTTGTTCTTCGAGAGAGCACATGAAGGCATTGGCCATAATACTGGACCTAAAGGGGATCCCATAGAAACACCATCTACTTTAGAAAACTTTTAGAAATTGCAGTGCAGGACACTCACTTTATTTTTAACAAGATAATTTACAAACAAGTAGATGGTGTTTCTATGGGATCCCCTTTAGGTCCAGTTATGGCCAATGCCTACATGTGCTCTCTCGAAGAACAAATGCTTGAAAGATGTTCTTCAAACATGTCGTCCTCTCTTTTATAGAAGATATATAGATGACACAATTGCTTTATTTAGATCTAGGGCGGAGGCAGAAAATTTCTTAGAATATATTAATGGCTTACACCCAAATATACAGTTCACAATTGAACACGAAGACGACAATAAACTTCCATTTTTAGATATTTTAATCACTCGAACTCCTCAAGGTTTTAATACCAGTGTTTTTAGAAAAAAGACATTTACAGGTCAAGGTACGAACTTTTACAGCAATTGCTCTTTCAGTTTAAATTAAATAGTATTTTCACACTGTTGCACCGTGCTACATGTTTATCCTCTACCTGGCACAACTTTCACGAGGAAATTCTGTTTTTACTACAATTTTTCAAAAATAATTCGTATCCATCCTTCTTATTCAACAAGTATGTAAATAGTTTTCTTGAATAATATATTTTCAACCCCGTTCTGTCCATCCTAATGTCCCAAAATTGCTCATGTATGCCTCCATTCCTTTTGTACATTCGAAGAAATTCAAACAAACACTACAAGACTCAATTCGCAGTACATTTCCAGCTATAGACATCAGATTATGTTAAAAAAATCCTAAGACAATTGGGTCATTATTTCACCATAAGGATAGGCTTCCTGCCTTGATGCGATCTCTAGTGGTTTATTGTTTCACTTGCCCAAAATGTAAAGTTGGGAAATATATCGGAGCCACTAAGAGATTGCTCAAAGTCAGAGCTGAGTTTCCTCATCTTGGTGATTAGTCATCGAACTGAATGTCAATTAAAAACTAAAGAATTTTCTAATATAAGAAATGCAAGACATCATTCACTTATGAAGACTTTAATGTTATCGCCCAAGCACCCAATGACCACTCTCTCTCCATCCTGGAATCATTAACTATTAAACAGCTTGTTCCTTCCCTAAACAGTCAGAACTCTTCCACGATCTTATATATCGTTTAAGTTGACGTCGTCCTCCTGAAAAACTGAGAATGTCACTCAGTTCTTAGCTCAGATAGAGTAAGGTACAATACATTTTAACACCATAACTTTTTATATATATAATTTTAAAAAGTTTTTTTTTCAGTATTAGGTTTTCAATGTTTTTCAATAATGTTTTAGATTATTTTTGTTTGTTTTAAATTCAATTTTCTTGTTTTTAGACTGTGATTTTTTTAACTGAGTCTTTTTTTAATTTTTATTCTTTGTATTTTACAGCCCTGATGATGAAAACATGTAGTCTCGAAAATTTGGCCAATAAATTTCTTTTAAAATGCTACGATGGCTGTTTGCTGTTTTATTCCTACTGAATCTACGGCGTTCTAGATGCCCCAATCTTCCAGTACACACACACACACACACACACACACACACACACACACACACACACACATATATATATATATATATATATATATATATATATATATATATATATATATATATATAATATTTTAGGGATGTTGCCTTGTATAATAAGGCGCCCTATGAGGTAATGTTAGACTTGCGATAATCTTACGCTAAGTCGGTTGGTATTGCACTTCCATGTTCAATGGAGTGTCTTGGGGTTTGTAGATCACTTACGAGGTCGGTATTATCTTCTTTGGTTATGACGACGATGTGTTAAACTCATGATGATTCGGATGAGGTGAGGTTTCTAGTCGAAAACACGAAGTCTAAAAATACTTATATTCTCTGAATTTACATGGTGAAGATCAGGTAGGATTGTACAGGTCTTCTAATGACGATAGCTTGATCGCTTCTGCCAATGATGTGGCTAATTCTATTCTCTCTACATGATAAAGCTTAGGTAAAGAGATACAGGTCTTCTAATGACGATAGCTAACTCTATTCTGCTCTACTACCATCTCGGTTACCAGTCATAAAGGAACAGACAGTAGCTCGAACATATGAACATACAATCAGATGACATAGTTACATACGAACATACAATCAAAATGAGACACACTACAGATCACGTAAGCCGTTTGAATTATAGGTCGCGGTAGTTGTCTCAAGCAGGGAGCTTGGACTGTTTTCAAAACAAATGAATGACCACAGATGACGGCATGTCAATTTAGCCTATATACTTTATTGTATACGTCATCTTTAGCGTCTTTAGTCTGATCACATTCCTGCAAGCAATCTGGTTTGACCTCTTTAGTTTTAGTCTTTTATATAAATGGACTAACATTCATATTTTTCTTATGTAATCATTACATATATATATATATATATATATATATATATATATATATATATATATATATATATATATATATACACACGTGTGTTTACCTATGTAAAAAACATAACTTTAATGGGATGACAGAAAATCTTACATGCCTGCAACAGTCAATTGATAACTGCAATGGGTATAAAAAGTAAGAAACGAGAAACGTTGGTCAAAACTGAGTATTCACTAATGAAAAAAAAATAAAGACGCTTTCTTCAACAAACTTTGGTCCACTAGTAAAGCGAAAGAAAAACCGGCGCGAAGGTATACGAAGGAGAAGTAAAGAAAAGAGCGAAGAGTAAGAAAACTTGTTGTACGTTGGGAGGAAAGGGGGCGGAGCCTACTGAAGCGGATAATTTTATGCTCCAGGTCTTTTCAACAGCAAGTTAATGACTTGGCCGTATCAGAAGAGAGCAGCCAATGAAGAAGTGGAAAATTCTCCTCGACCGAAGAAAATTCTCCTCAACCATTTTCTTTTATTCATTGTTGGTTTGATGATTCATAACGCTTTTTCTCTTTCAGTCTCGATGATATTGAAGAGTTTGTGCTCATCGCTGTGGAGTATTTTGTTAGTGGAGACATCATTTTATAAACCTATTTCTCATATAAAGACTTTACTGTAGAAAATATGGTTTTTAAAGTAGTTTAGTTTATCTATTGTTTTTATGTTTACAATTTAATGAATGGAAATTTGATAATGTAGGTTAAACGTCGCAGTTATTCTGAGTTAAAAATCATTCATTGCATCAGTAAGTTACGCATAATGATAAACATCTTATTAGAATCCCATTAAAAGAACATAATTTGAATGCATATTTTCTGAAAACTAAAGTCATCACTTTGGTGAAAAGCTGTTTCTAGTAGGTAAGGCCAAGAGGCGATGTTAACTTGTTAGTCAGACTATATCGTTTTTATCCCAAGTTCTAGAGGGTTCTATAAAAGGCAACTACAAAATTAAACGTCAGTCTCAGCCCTCCCACGCACTTAGCCTTCCCACGTTCAGTAAGGAAAGCTGACTTTCAAGTCTATAAGTAAAAAATAATTTGAACCAAGAATCTTGCTCCTGATATCCAATGTGCCTCAGGATACAACGAGTTGTTTAAGAAGAACATATCTTTTTCTAGAAAACTATGGCATCGGTTATGAGTTAGTATTCGCGTAGTAGTACTGCAGTTTGTGCTGACAGATATCATATCACTGGTGGTTTATAAACTAAACAATATTTTGTTCTTTCAGTGACCTCCATTTCTTCTTTTAGATTAAGGTAACCTTATGTTAGTGCGACCCCTGTAAATATACATACACATACACACACACACACACACACACACACATATATATATATATATATATATATATATATATATATATATATATATATATATATATATATATATATATATATATATATATATATATATATATATATATATATATATATATATATATATATATATCGACTTGTCCTATCAGACACCCATGGCAACCTAAGAAATGAATAATTCAATAAATTATGCTGTTTTTAATAAAATGACTATTATGTCAAAACAGAAAGTTCATTAAAGCGTATTCCCTTGCTATATAAATCCTTTCCATGTCGAGATCCAGTGCCAAATTTTAGAACACAGATCATTAATACGTGATTAATTACAATATATATAATTGCAGCCACATTGTCTTCAGGTAATTCATTACGGTCAAAACCCTAATTCTGAAGAGAGCCCTGGGTGGAATGAATTAGTAGATGATCATTACCGAGAGGCGAGACACAATTGTAAATGGTGGAAGGACAATGGTAAACCACGCTATTGTCCCATATACTTAAAAATGAAGTGTCCAAGACTACGTTTTGAGTGGGCTTTGAAATAATGTAAACGGCAAAGCGAAAACATTGTAAATAAGATGATGGCAAATAATTTAAAAGGGAACACAGGATTTTTTTCTTTTGGGGTAAGGGGGGGATTAACAAGAAGAAAACTATTAAATCTAAGCTATCTGAATGTATTGAAAATGGCTCCGGAAGTAACGCTATTTGTGAATAGTAGTGACTTGTGGAGTAGCCAGTCCTAGCTGGACGAGTGGTTTTCGCGCTCGGCTGCCAATCCGGTGGTCCGAAATTCGAATCCCGGCTCGCCCAACGCTGAATCAGAGGAATTTATTTTTGGTGATAAAAATTCATTTCTCGATATCGTGTGGTTCGGATCCCACAATAAGCTGTAGGTTCCGTTGCTAGGTGACCAGTTGGTTCCTAGCCACGTAAAAATATCTAATCCTTCGGGCCAGCCCTAGGAGAGCTGTTAATCAGCTCAGTGGTCTGGTAAAACTAAGATATACTTAACTGTGGAGTAGCCACTATACATTATATTTATTGATGATTAGCATCCTAATTACTACCCTAATCCAAAGCAGGTGGTCACACCGAAGTGACAGAGGATGATGTAAAATGGCCAATAAAGAAATAAATGCAAAGAGCCATGATGGGTTAACTGCTCAACACCTTATATGCGCCCACCCTGTGTTGCGTTGAATACAGAGTTGAGTTAAATATAGAATTTAGGCCAAAGGCCAAGCACTGGACCTATGAGGTCATTCAGGGCTGGAATGGAAATTGACAGTAAAAGGTTTGAATTGAAACGTTTACAGAAGGAAAACATCAAAGCAGTTGCACTATGAATCAAGTACTAGGAGAGGGTGAAAAGTAAGGAGAAGAAAAAGAATATGAAAGGAGGTACAGGTTAAAAGGAACGAAAGTGGCTGCAGCTAGGGGACAAAGGCACGCTGCAAAAACCTTAAGTAATGCCTACAGTGCACCGCATGAGGTCCACTGACGGCACTACTCCCCTTCGGATACCCTGTGTTGTGCGTTTTATTGAGTTTACTTTTTTTATTGTTGTTTTGGTCAGTTATGTTTGTTCCTATCATCAAGGATAAAACTGGTGATATCAGCGGTTTAAGTAATTACAGACCAATTCCTCTCTCCGGTTTTGTTAAAGGTCTTGAGGCAATTACTGATAAATGTTCAGCTTTCTTGCCTTTCAGATCATCAGCTTGCATATATGGCAAAACATGGAACTGGCGTGGCCATATCTATTCTGAAAAACGCGATTACTGAAATAAATGCAACACACCTGTATATTATTGTTAAATGGGCGCTTGACAAGGTAAGTCATATACATTATTTGAAATAATGCTGAAAAGAGGTTCCCAGCTTACATTGTTAGCATTTTAAATACTGATGTTCGACTCAAAAAAAAAAAAAAAAAAAAAAAAAAAACATGTAAAATGGGGTATTATTATCGGAAGAATTTGGTGTTACTTGTGGAATAAATCAGGGTTCTGTGTTATCACCCCAATTTTCAGCTTATATATGGATCGTTCATTGGAAAAGGTAAGTAGTCACAAAATTGGCTGCATCCTTAGTGAAATTGTAACCATATAATTCATGCTGATGATATTGGTGTGTTTTCTCCACCGTTGAGTGGTTTGAAGTGCAAAGTTGATGAGTGTTCTAAATACTAAATTCTGTGAAATTATATGTAAATATCAAAATACTAATTGCATGGTTTTCAGCAATTGCAAGAACTGCCACAAAATCATGTTAACGTTAATGGTATACTTCAATTGACCATGTAAATAAATTAAGTATTTGGTTTCATCCTCACGTCTAATGACAATGATGACAATCGTGTTGCAAACTTTTGCAAGGGTTTGTTCAATAGGACAAATATATTACTGCAAAACTTCTCAGATTGCACAGTCGATGTGAAATGCCTTCTTTTCAAGAATTTTTTTTCCCTCTTATTGTCTCCCTTGTCTTTAAAGTAAAGATGTCAACCTTGCCAAGTTAAGAGTGTGTTTTAATATTAGTCTTAGAAGGTAATTTAACCTGGCATCGCGATCTAGCATTTCCCATTTTTGCGTTTAGCTTGGTTTCCAACATTTCATGAGATAAGACGCAAAGCAGTGGTGAGCCTGTTAGGTATAATGAAGACACGAAGTAAAAAAAAAAAAAAAAAAAAAAAAAAAATTACAAACAAGCCGATAAACCGATGACAATTTTTTTACGGAGGGGCTTAGCATATGCTTATTAATACTGTTAAACGCACATTTATTAAACCGATATTTTTTTTAATCTACTTCATTAGTAGATTGTAGATTAATTTCTATATACGGAATTCACTCCAATGTATTTTATGGGAAATAAAACTTTAATTATAATTATTATTATTATCAATAATATCATTACTACATTTTCGTGGAAAATCGGCATTAAATGCTAATGCAACTGTGGCGTCTATTTCAACATAACACTTTTCCAGGTTTCTTTTCACTTTCATAACTTGAAGGGAAGCTTTTCGAAGGAAAAGACAAAAATTGCTCTATTTATGTATTCCTACGTAAACGGCTGTCTCAGCCATTAACTGATGGCTACTTACTGTCAAGTCTCTAATGATTTTAAGAACCTTTAATACTTGTATAACGACACAGCGTTCTTAATACGTCTTTTTGTTTCTACTAGACTTGCCGGTTTGTTACAATATTTTCCCAAGGTCGAAATGGTCTTTCACGATAGTCTTTATCTGAGGTATTTCCTCGTAATGTTTCCGATATACAATCTTGATTCTTTACAAAACCAATTTTCATCTTTTCTCTCTATCAAGAATATATAAATCAGACATAACAAAACTCATTAAATAATAACTCGTCCCCATCGTCTACTAGGCTACGGCTAGAATGAGGAGGACAGTTAGTGCTGGTAGGTTTTGTAACTTTTCCTAAATAAAAATCTCCGCTAGATATCACCCAGTTTAATTGATGTCCCATTATTAATTGTATCAAACGCATAGGACAATGTGTAAGTGATAAAGTTATGTACTGTATATATGTATATATATATATATATATATATATATATATATATATATATATGTATGTATGGATGTATGTATGTATGGTATGTATGTAGTATATATAATCATAACAGGTGATGTGTGGTAAGCAATTCACGTTACGATTATAAACTCACACATACATACATAAATACAGATATGTAGATGGTATGCTAACATTTTGAGATAATAGGTAGGGCAAATTCAACGAATTCCTTTCAAAATTAAACGCAATAGTGCCGAGTATCAAATTTAAAGTTGAATGGGAAACAGGCAACAATATGCCTTTTCTTGATGTTTTAATAATTATAGACACGACAGAATACAAATTTACCATATACAGAAAACCAACACTCTCACTTTCATATTCACTACTTTAGTTATCATGACATTTCTATCAAGATAGGCGTAGCCAGCAATCCATTTTAAGAGCCTTACGAATTTGTTCCATAGATTACCTGGTAAAGGCATTTGAACTAATTCGAAGGCAGCTTTCGTCTTTAAGGTACCCTGACCATATAATTGAGAAAGCGATTCATAAAGCAAACGTAATTTTCTACCAACCCCCTCAAGAGAAGACCAGAGAAACACCCAACAATAAAATCATAATCCCACACCTGGACAGGAGTAGGACGCTGTCACAGACTCTTAGAAAATCTAACCCTTTTGCCTATACCTACCCAAATACCCTAGCCAAATCCCAGATTAACGTCCAAAAAAAGCCAATCCTCAAAGACACCGGAGTATAAGAAATCACATGCCTGGACAGTGACCATTCTTATATCGGTTGTTTTACCAAGGAAAATCCACTTCTCCAGAGACTTAATACAAACATAAACGGCCAGTTAGGTATGGACAACAGAGCTCAGCCTATTTTTGACTATAGAAATAACACTAACCACGCATAAACTGGAATTAGTCATATATGATTTATAGCAGCAAACGTCGGTACAAAACCAGATAGTGGAGCCAGCCTTGATTTCACAAAGAGGTAATGAACATTGCAAAGGGCGCCTGAATAGACAAAATCTTCCTTCAACCAACCCTTGAGAGGATTAAGGAGAAATTATCAACTGGGGTGTCTCCGTTAGTTAAAACGGCTTACCTGTGGGATGGATCTCTTGGTATAAATACGCCTTTGCTGTAAATGTTCTCATTCATTACCTACATGAAGAGAGGCTGCAGTCTCAGAAATATAGTACTTCGTTTCCATATTTTGGTATTTTGTGGGCACCTTTTATCAGATGGAATTCTTTAGTAAAAGAACATTTTCCTACCAGTCATGCGCGCGCGCGCGCACACACGCACACACACACACACATATATATATGTCATTATATGTAATATTATGGAATTATGGAATTTCGGCCAAAGGTCAAGGGTTGAAACGTATGACGACATTCAACGCTGAAACTGAAATCGACAGTAAAAAGGTGTGACAGGAGGTGCACTGTGAGACAATTGTTGAGAAAGGGTGGAAAGAAAGATGGAAAAAAAGACTAGTACCGGAGATACAGTAAAGTGATTGACAGGGGTACAGCTGCGGCCCGGAGGGACGCTGCATAAGAACATTAAGAAATGCCTAGAGCGCACCGCGTAGGTGCATGCTGGTGGACTAACCTGTGAATAATGGAAAAATTAAGTAAAACTAAATATACGTTAGCAATCATCTATTATATTCTTGTGCAATTACCAATCCTATCAATTCTTAACAATTGAAATGTTGGTTTTTTTTTTTTTTTTTTGATAAGGACAGTGCGCTTCCAGAGAGGACAAAACTTTCAGCGATAACCCAATCATGAATAGGTAATGCAGAGCCCCTTTAAATCATCACCGAATGGTCCCACTCTTTTAACCCTTAAATTTTGAAAAGCACCTTTGAAACCACTTTCCAATCATAAATTTATACGGGCCAACAAGCTTTAAATATCAGTATGAAAGATCAGAGTGATCAAGCAATCAATATTAAAATAAAGGGAAATATATTAACGAAGACGCTCCGGAACTGATGCCAAACATAAGCAGTATAACTATAACTATCTCATGTACAAACTGTGTCACCAACATCAAACTTTAATCCTAGTGAAGGAAGATAAAAACACCAATGGTAAACATAAGCCTGTCACTCCTAATGGACTTTTAAACAGTTATGAAAATCTGGCATATCGCCTCATAAATAGAGATGCATAAATCCAAGAGATATTTTTTTGGTTTTGAGTGCGTCGAGAACAAAATGGAACCTCAAGAATGACTACAGCTTAAGTAAATGTGGCTGCAACCCCACCATCTGAATACATTTGAACACCGCATCTGCTATTCAGGGTAACATACCTCAAGCACATCCGTTTCAATGAGTATTTGCTAAGTAGAATGTAACGAAGTGTTAAGTCGGCTGATTAATCGGTTGAGAGCCGTCTGCAGGCTGTAGTTCTCTTAAGCGGTCATAACGTAACACCTCTAGTCCATACGAACAAAGGGCCAAGGAGGGAGAATAACCTTCCTTGATATATTAAGTCTTCAGGTACGGTATATCTTTGGTTTAACCAGACCACTGAGCTCTTAACAGCTCTCCTAGGCAGCTTATTGTGGGATCCGAACCACAATAAATCGAGAAATGAATTTCTAAATGACCAGAAATACATTCCTCTGGTTCCATGCTGGCAGAGCGGAGAATCAACCTTCGGACCCCGTAGGAGAGTAGTGTCGTCAGTGGACCTCATGCGAAACACTGTTGGCATTGCTTAAGGTTCTTTGTAGCATGCCTCCGGCCCCTAGCTACAACCATTTTCGTTCCTTATACTGTACATCTTTTCATATTTTCTTTCTTCGTCTTACTTTCCACCTTGATTCATAGTGCAACTGCGAGGTTTTCTTTCAGTACTACCTTCCTTTCAAACCTTTTACTGTCAATTTCCATTTCAGCGCTGAATGACCTCATAGGTCCCAGTGCTACAGAATCGGTAGGCGAACCCGTAACGCACTCGTTCAATGAGGAACTTGTCTTAGGAACTTCTAGAGAAACATATAAGCAGCAGTAGGCACGGTTTGCTTCAAGCAAACAATCAATTTCCCATGAGAAACCGAAAAATGTCACCCGAATTGATGGGTATTTTACCACAAATAAAATAAAGGTTCATCTTGGGGAAACGGATAACTAAAAGTTTTAAAATCCAAATGAGTCAATTTATAGAAAAAAAATAAATGCGAAAATAAAGTACTCTGTACTATATTATATATATATATATATATATATATATATATATATATATATATATATATATATATATATATATATGTGTGTGTGTGTGTGTGTGTGTGTGTGTGTGGGTGTGTGTGTGTGTGTGTGTGTGTGTTTGTGTATAAAGAAATCAAAGGTAGACGCCACGAAGTAAAGGAATGTGAGACGAAAGACCTCGCAACACTACTCTATTGTTTCACTTTCCTTCGTGGCTTCTCCTTTACCTTTATATATTCATCACGTTCCAGATTTTCGTGATGCAGTTATACATACTAACTTATATACATACATACACATATTATATATATATATATTATACATATTAATATATATATATATTATTTCTAATAATTCAATGCTAGTATCTATATATGTGTGTGTGTGTGTGTGTGTGTGTGTGTGTGTGTGTGTGTTAACGTAATTTTATAACATTAAATCTAGCTGTTGTAAACTGGTTCCTTTCCGGGTGATATTCTTTTTAGAATAACGAAGGATCACCAGCTACAGAGGCAATACCGACAGAGCTCAGATGCTTTAATTGAACTCCCACTGAACAGTACAACAAAGTTGCGACATGGATCTCGAATAGCTGAACTTAGGTCATTTGACAGGGCTTTGCATTCTACAACTCTGACAGTTGTAGGGCGTAATTCGCCATTGGTTTATAACAAGCGTCTCTGAGGTATTTCTTAATCCACACAAAAACATACAAGAGTTTCTCTTACGACATCATGAAACTTTAGTTAAAAAGTCTTTTATTCAGCAAGTGAATAAACATCTCATCGGCGTTTTTATCTTGATGTTGTTCAATTGTACCATTTTCTAGTTGTTTGGAGAAAGCAAATTTATCCCCTTACTCGTTTATTGTATGTATATATGTCTCTATGTACTACGTGTGTGTATGTATGTATATATATATATATATATATATATATATATATATATATATATATATATATATATATATATACTGCTGTGTGGTTAGATTCAGGAACCTAAATCATGTCAATGTCATTATAAATCCTGATATCCATTTTAATAGTCGAAGCATAACATCGTCGAATCTTTCAACAGCCGTTGGTCCTCAGCCTTCAATTTCGACATCTATTACATTCCTAAACAGTATCTATAATTCTGTGACAAATCTCCATTAATATTGCAGTACATGCGGTACCTTTTGTTTTATACAAGTCCCACTAGATCCAATTTCAGCAATTAGCTTGATCAGTGCAACAAAGCTCAAGCGTCATAGCTCGAAAATATTCCACTAACTCTTCCTCGGGGAGAAACGACTAGTAAATTCACCAACAATTGTTACTACATTGCTTTCATCGTCATACCTTAACTACAGTTTCTTTATTATTTTCATTTTTTTCAGTTTGTTTATGTTCCTGTAATTATGTGTTCTTTCAGTACTTATTCCATTCACCGATTATAGCGTTGTTTTATGTTCTTTATAGTTTTCCACCGCAGAAAACCTTTTCTGAATAAGTTAGTTCACGGTGATTAATTTCTTTATAATTGGAATTCAAATGCACAAGTCTTAATCTAGATAGTAACCCACAAGGGTTTTTAACCCGGTATGTATCCACCTTTCCGGCGTGTTTAGTACAAGCCCGTTGCAGATTACCGTAAAAACTTAAACAAGAGACTCTAAATATCGCAAAAGTTAACCTAATCTACTCCTTCCTTCGCGAGTCCTTCATAATTCCCGTTTGCCAATAAAAGGAATGCAAACAATCCCAATAAAGTCATGAAGAATAGACAGCGCTTGTATGAATATATATATGCATTATTTGCTATCAGTTACATTGAAACTACATGGAGTAAATAGAAGAAATTATAAAGCAAGTAATTGTTAACTCTTCCAGACCGTTATGTCTGGAATACTCATTACACTTAGCGTCATCTTCTGCAGCTCTGAAAAGGGTTTGGCTGCTTTTAAGATGAAAAATTCGCCTGAGTCATGAACATGCGATTTTGTCTGTGTTGAAAAGCACTTTTCTATTTTTTTTTTTATCTAAAGACGATTATATGGGTAAATAATTAAAATAAATATATTTTCGGTCAGTTTTTCGTTATAACGTTATTCTTAAAAAAAAAAAGTATTTTTCTTGATAAAATGAAAACTATGAACACTAATAAAATTTTCGTCTTACGTAAACCAAATTACTTTACCGAAGAATACACCGTACGAGTCGATATCCAAAGCTTTAATTATGTCAGTTAAGATCAAATGAATATCAGGTATTACTGGAGAAGTCTAATGAGACGTGTGGTTGTTTAAACAATTCCCTCCAAGTCTGATGTGGTATTGAAATAAGTGGATCAACCATTGCGCTCAAGATTATAAAGAGAGAGAGAGAGAGAGAGAGAGAGAGAGAGAGAGAGAGAGAGAGAGAGAGAAGAGGAGAGAGAAAACGTTGAGCATCTCATTACAAATAGTCTATGAAAAAATAAGAGCTGTCGGAAGAGATTTAAGAAGCAAATACATAAACTAAGGGCTACATTAAATAAAGAATGTATGTACACATTCTGTAGAGTAATGCACATTACAAAGAACCAGGCCAGAGACCAAGTAGGTCAGGCAGAAAGATTGACGATGCACCCCGGTGTGTGGACACCTGGGGTCAGCAGTATCTTATCTATGCTGACAATAATATCAACAATTCCGTCTCTGGGAAAATATGTTGGCTCTCCCACGAGGCAACGTGCCTACGTGACTGACCCAGTTACGTATGTTAGTTCATCTCTCTGTATATTGAGCAGTGTTTGCTCTCCTATGATTTTGTAAACGAAATGTATCTCAGACTTCACCTTCCTCTCTTAGCTTAAACATCAATTCAAAACCTTCTTTGCATCTATCCAACGATGTAAGCTAGAAGAATATATCTTATATTTTGTACCATGTGTTTCAACGACTTAACCTCCACACCAGAAAGAAGCAATTGAAACGAAACTTAAGAGAATATCATCACAGTCAATGAGACTGAGCTAAGAATGAATGGTGTTATACTAACTGACATATGCTATGCAGATCAAAAGAAAACCCGTTGCCTCGTTTGTAAATAAATACGAGGACACCAACACTGGTGGCGAGCGGTTCTACCGAAGACTAACATGGTGGCAGATTACGAAGACTTACGAATGGTATCAAAACAGTTAAACTCTACTACAAAACTTGGAAGCAGGAGGTAAACATTATCAAACATCAGAAACCTTCTACGATGCCAAGCCAAAAGAATCTACAACCAACATCGTGTCTCACGCAACGGCGCTGATGGCTTCGTCGTCGTATGTTAGACATCAAAGACAGCGTGGAACTTTGAGAACTTCCGCTGACGTGTCTTCCGCAGAGGATCATCAACAGCCCAACGTAACAGAAAACAGTCCTTCTACTAACAAAACAACTCACGACTAAGCAAACTGGTCGCACTGAAGAATAGATGGAAAGGAAAGAGGGCCATGACGTCATGAAAACAACGCAGACTTTCCCTTGAATTTAAAATTAAGTTACGCTTTTCGTATATGGCAGCGAGGAGGCCTTGGATGCGTTTTTATCCTTGAGGAATATTTTTAATTTGGTCTCTATGACTCATCTTAACTTGGTGGACAGGGCGCACTTATTGCAGACCGTTTGAATCAATATCTGGATAGTTTGAATAAATCGACTTGGGTTACAGGGAAGGACATGGCTGTTAATTTTGGATTTTATTAGACTCACATACTTAACTTTCCTAACAGCTGTTACCAGAAGCCTTGGTACGGTGTTTTGATGAAGAGCTATTGCCCGACAGCACGGAATTAAACATCTACAAACAAATTAAGAAACATAGTCTAAATGTGCAGACCTAGATCCCTCACTCGTTCAAGTTTTTGCAAAGAATGAAAGTAAATCACAGCAAGTAAATGTAGTTAATAGTAACACAGCAGGGATAACTTGTTTTAATTGTAAGAGGTCGTGACACATGATCGCAGATTGTCGTACATTATTGTTCAATTCATATAGCTCAAGTCATGCTTATGACTCGATGTTTTTCACGCAATCAGCAGCAAGGTAACGCTAAAAATACACAGAACATTGCCAATGGTAATAAGAAGAAGATTCCACATTATCACAAAAAGGACCAAATAAACAGTAACTCTGCTCAGAATCAGAAGCAAACAAATCAGGCTCCGGAGAACTCAGTTCCTGGTCCGTCTAGCCAAAACCAATCAAAGTCAATCAAATTTTCCGAGTGTCTAAAACAAAGCAAATACCACATAATTAACTCCGATGGGGGGGAAAGTGATGTTGAATTGTCTGCATCAACATCATTTGAATTAAAAAATAAATTTAATCATCTAGAAGACTTATGTGAAAACAGAATTTTCCTAGAATCACACGACCGTATCCAAAAAATCAGTGCAGGAATCCCGTA
Organism: Macrobrachium nipponense; assembly: GCF_015104395.2. Taxonomy (NCBI): domain Eukaryota; kingdom Metazoa; phylum Arthropoda; class Malacostraca; order Decapoda; family Palaemonidae; genus Macrobrachium; species Macrobrachium nipponense. The sequence continues at coordinate 85,115,911 of NC_087204.1, forward strand.
GACTTTCATAGAATTCATGTAATCATCAGTAATGATGAATTACGCCCCACTTTACATGCCGTAAATCAAGAATATCAGCCCTTTACATTGTTTTTTTTATTCTGGTAGTCCACGTAATATCATGGACTTACAGACTTCATCACTTGTTGTTTTTGAATTCCCCTATTGAGAGGTCCGGAGTGCGACTTTCGGGCATTGGCAACAATGAACTAAGTGTAATAGGCGCCAACTCAAGTTCAGTACAAGGTGGGCAAGCGCATGCTTACGACACATTTATAGTTGTACATCACATTGAGATGTATCCAGTTGTAATTATAGGATATCCTTCCATGTGCATTCAAATATTATCCTAGCTCCTGCCAAAAAGTGACGTGTTTATCAAAGGAAAATTCTATAAACCTTCAAACACATTAAAATCCGTTTTGGACAAAAAAAGAGACAGACAATCAAACAGTAACTTATGATTGAAACAATCACTTGTCTCATGAATCAAGACATTGTCAAGTGACCAACAGAATTCTCGCACACCATAATTGCAGCTTGCACGCAATCCCTCGAGCCAAATGCACCCTCGAATATTTAAGTGCATGTCAAGAAAACCTTGCCAGGGTCTGAACTTTAATCCTTCCAGACACTCTGAAAATTAATGGACTTTCTGCGACACAAGCATCATACACTGTGACTCATAAAAACATGTTTAACATTGAAGTCTATAACCATATAAATACCAATCTAGTAATCCACAAAAATCAACATATCGTGGATATGGAAGTGTATAAATATCGCATTCTTACTATTGCTGAAATTAATCACGCTTAACCTGTAGTCGACAAATACCCTCTAACAATCTATCAAAAGTAAAATCAATAAAGACATTCAAGAAGTGGGATTACAACAGAAATTTTTTATCTTTTAACTAAATATAAAAATGATTATTTCTCCACTAGCGAGGATCTCTAGGGAAAACGGATGTCATTGAACACCAAATACGGTTAAAGGACAAAGCATAAAGCTATTTATGTACCTTCGTATTGACTCCCAGTGAAATTTCAGAATGAGATAAATGACGAAGTAGACAAGATGTTAGAAGAAGGAGTCATTAGGAAATCGAATAGCCTTTATAATTTTCCCTTAATTGTTGTACCCAAAAAAAATCAGACTTGGCGAATTTGCGTAGATTTCCGTCGCTTAAACAAGGAAACGATTCCCAATCGTTTTCCGGTGCCATGTACCGACAATATCTTATCCTTGTTAGGACAGAACAAATATTTCACCAGCTTGGACTTACTTAAAGGCTTTCACCAGATACCCTTAGTTAGAGAGTAGCCCATACACACCTTCAGCACAGCCAGGGACACTATGAATTTTTACGTATGCCTTTCGGTTTACATTGCCCACCCCAATTACATTCACCAGAATGATGATATAGTGTTTGGATATTTATTGGGTGATACACTTCATGCCTATATGGACGATCTTGTAATCTTTTCTAATACCTTAGAAGAACATTTGCATAAACTAGAGCTAGTGCTACAGAGACTAAGGCAACACAATCTAAGAGTAAAAATATCCAAGTGTGAGTTTTTTAAAACAGAGTTAGTCTATTCAGTTTTTATGGTGTCTAGTCAAGGTCTTAAGGTAGTCCACAATAAGGTGTCGGCTATCCGTAACTTTCCGGTACTTACTAACGTAAAGGGATGCAACAATTTTTGGGGTGTAGCGGGTAATATAGAAGGTTTGAGCACAACTATTTAATCATAGCAGCTCCACTTTAACGGATCTTATGAAGAAGGGCGTTCGATACCTTGAAAGAGAAATTGTGCAGTTCACCTATCTTAAAATTCCCTGATTTCAGTAAGGAATTCTTCATCACAACTGACGCCTCAGACCAAGGTAGGAGGGGTACTACTTCAGCAATATGATAAACAGTTCTTCCCTAAAGCTTTTGATTCACGGTAACTGAAGCCCTCTTAAAGCAAATATGCAGTAATAGACAAGGAAGGGCTAGGTATTGTTAACTCACTAGTATATTTTAAAGTTCATAATCTAAGGCTAACCTGTTAAGGTCCTTACTGACCATAACCCCCTCACGAGTTCTTCTAAGGCTTTAATCACAGTCCCAAAAGAACTCGTTGGCATATGATCATTCAGACTTTGGAGCCAAGATAGGATACCTACCTGGGAAAGCAAATATCATCGCTTACGCATTATCCTGCAACCCTGCGCCTTCATACTAAAAGATATAGCAATATCCGTGCCCATTGTTAAAAAAGTATCTGAACAAGAAAATTCACTAATCCAAACGATCGCACACATTGAAGACCCGGGTTGGAGCGTTGAACTGGTACAGACTGAACAAAGGAGAGATCAGCAATTAAGTAAAATAATAGATGCTTTGAACGGAAATCCTAAAGAAAAATCATGTTTAAAGTATCCGCAGCAGAATTATTATAATTAAAGATAATATTTCTGTGTAGGTCCGTGACAAGGAAAACCCAAAGCACACCGCAGGTGACTAACGACCAGGTAGTAGTTACCAATCTCTCTTATATCAATCGTTCTAAACTGGTCACATTCCAATCCCTTACATGGTCATCCTGGGTTCTCTATCATGTCACAGAAGGCCAAATCACTGTTTTACTGGTCATGAAAACAAAGGGCATACTAAGACACCTGTAAGCCTAGGGACCTACCCCATGCCAAATCAACCCTTTGAAAGAGAACACTTAGATTTATTAACAGGGTTTTACGAGTCTGACAGAGGAAACAAGCACCTCTAGGTGTTAATTGATGCCTTGACTCGTTACACAGAACTAATAGCACTAAAAACAAAACTGCAATTGAATACGCTAGGAAATTCTACGAGTGCTACATCTGTAATCACGGAATTCCACACATGATAATCTCTGACTCTGGTAGAGAATTCAATAATCATTTCCTTAATTTGTTGTGTGGATTCCTATGCATTAAGAAAAATCAATACCATGATTTATCACCCAGAGTCAAACGGTTTGGTGGAAAGGGTAAATAGGAAAGTGTTAAATGTCCTATGAGTTACACTTGGGGAATGGATCCTAGAATATTCATTCCCGCAGTTTTTAGTATAACCATTCACATCATGTATCTATGAAGCACTGTATGGCAATCCCGCTAGGACGCCTTTCCTTATCCTTACGCCTACTACTAATTTAACAAATCCCTTAAGGGATGTTATGGATGCAAGTGTAAGCCGTTATAATATACTTCGTAAAAATGTAGAAGCCCAAATCATTATGAAAAAGAATCATGATAAAACTGCCAAACAAACAAAACCATATGCAGTAGGTGATCGAATCTATATACAAATATACGTGCACAAGGGTTTGAACTATAAACTGATGCCTAAATATTAATGGCAAACAGGCTAAAAGTTCAAAACATAGCACAGCCTACTGACATATGGATAGTACCGTTGGCTTATGTTCGAAGCTAATGGAAAAAGGGGAAGAAAAGGACAAAGGAGAAGAATATATTTTATACCTATATATAAAACTTACATCATAAACTAGTATATATAAAACTTACATCTAAAACTAGTATATATAAACTTACATCATAAAATAGTTATATATAAAACTTGTATGAAAATATATTTTATCTGTATTGAATAAGAAGTAGCTAATGTAAACATGAGTAATTACATATAATTTACTATTTGCAGGTTTCCAACATGAATCTTATATTGTTCGGATTGGTGCTGTTTGTTCAGATATTTTTCTCGTGTGGGACGAGTTCCAAAACAAGAAATATCAATTTACGCATGGCTCCATCACTGAAAGAATCGAGGATGTATTCATTAAAGCGAGCAACGTAATTCTTGAAGTTGATTTGCAAGAGATTTTCATGCCAGAAAATGATGTCATTAATCTTAAAAAGCGACTTATCGCGATATGCTGAGTCACTGAATCAATTGCACATGCGTCATTTTCCTTTAACCTAGAGAATCCGCTGGATCAGACTTTGGTATGGCCGAGTTGTTGTCCTATGATTTGCAAAACAAGACAGCTGAATAAGAATGCTTAGCGCGCTCTCTCCTTATGTGGACCGTCAGACACAACAACGTAGAAAGGCGTAACCCATTTATCTTTGCAGCTCTTTATATATTTTGGATCAGTAGCAAGCTTAGGTCTAGGAATATCCAATCGTCTTAAAATTAACGATCAGAATAAGAGAACTGAATTTTTACAACATCAACATGCATTAATTTTCTCTGAACTTCACAACCAATTAGAGTCAATAAATCAGCTTATGACATTGGTGAATAAACATTCCAGTAATATAAATCAGATCATGATGTGCAATACTTGTTTGCAACTTTAGCATATTACAGTTCGAAGGTAGATCATATCCATATGAAAATTTCACATTTTGATAGAAAAATCCAAAGATTATGTGGAAGCGATCACGCTAGCTACAAAGGAGTTCTTTCACTGCATCTTTTGCCCATCAGACTTAACATTAACTTTAGAGAATGCGCGTGAGAAACTTGGTTATACTCCTTTGTTAGAAGCACCTAGAATTGAATTTTATTATAGCTTAATCTCAGTAAGCGTGGAAAACTACAGAATTATGATTAATATCCCCTTTGATTCTTCTGATGCATGGAAATCTTACAAAATAGCCCCGTTTCCTACTTATATGTCAATAGCTCATTACCAATAATATCGAATTTGTCTTTATCTACGTATTAATTTCCACTGATAAGAAAACTTTTACGGTCGTCAGAGACCTGGACCTGTTCGCTCAATGTTACAATGCCATGGATAATAGGGTCTGTACGGCTGACTCCTTTGAATTCCATGTATGTATGTATGTATGTATGTATGGTATGTATGTATGTATGTATGTATGTATGTATATGATGGTATATAATTAATATATATATATATATATGCCATATATATATATATATATATATATATATATATATATATATCTATACACCCTTCAAATACATATATATGGATTTATGTACATTTATATACATATACACGTGTGTGTGTATATATATAGTATATCTATATATATATATATATATATATATATATATATATATATATATATATATACTATATATATATATATATATATATATATATATATATATATATATATGTGTGTGTGTGTGCGTGTGTTTTATATATACATATGCACATACACACACACATAAATATAGTTTGTGTACGTTAGTATCTTTGTATGAGTGTCTATGTGTATAATTTTGTGTGTTTGTATCTGTGTGAATGTTAGTGTCCAAGCTTTTTGAATACTAGAATCTAATATTCGCGCTCCACATTTTACCAAAAGTTTTAGTGAGATTCCCGGCCGGCAATAGACACACTGCTACGCACACTATAGTCGATTCATTTAAGGTAGATTCTTGCGCCTACGAGACGTTTGTTTGGCGGCCTCTGATTGGCTGGTAGCGAGAGGCAGACTGCTCGCTCAGTGGGTCATATTTCGTTTGTAGCTTAGAAAACTAGCAGTATGTTTACATTTCTTCATTTATCTCACGTTTTACAAAAGATAGGACAGTTTTGGTCAAACCTAAGGATTCGGTATTAAATGTACAATTAAATAATCTTTTCCTGAAATCTGTTCTTAGCGTCCCAGACTGATTTTTGTGAAGCGATTCGTCACGACCCTCTCAAAACCTCCCACCCCGTTGGAAACCAAAAGAGTAACCCCTACGACAAGCCATCCACTGTTTTAGCACGTTTAGTTTAATAATAGTCAGTGCTATCGTTACTTTTAAGAAGTTTGGCTAGTTACGCTTGTGAGAGTCTTGATCCCGAACCTCGACTTCATAGGGCTGAATAAAGTTAGAATTCACTTAATATATTAAGGAAAGTGTCTTGCCATTTCCATATATATTGGAGACATTTTCTCTGGCAGAGAGAGGTGTTGTCTCACGTGGAAAACTCTGTACATCAGATTAGTGTTGTAATCACCACGCTCTAATACATTGTCCGTTCGAGGCAGGAATGCCCTGCCAAGTTACCCCCGGCCCTGCCGAAGTGACTTTGAATAATTGAATTTTTCGACTGTGTTCCGAGGCCCTCCTGGCCCCAGATGATATTTGTAATCCTGTAGAAGAAATTGTCGTGGGACCACCTTGTGGTAGGGGTGGAAGAATACTACCACCGTAGGTCCTGCGTGTCGTGAAAGGCGACTAAATGGACAGCTGCTTCCATGCAGTCTTGCCTTTTTAGTCAAAGCCCAGCCACACCGCAAATAAACTGTGGAAAAACTGCTGCCTTGCAGTGGACGTTTTGAGTCAAAGGGCAGGCCCACCGCCAATAACTGTAGTTGATGACAGCAAGGGCACACGGTCGTAAAAACCCATTTGCCAAATAATAAACCATGACTGATGTTGTAAGGAAAGAAGCATCAGGCAACCAACCCCTTAGTGTAGGGATAAAACGGGTGAAGAAGAGAGTAAATCATCGTGGGAGTTAACATATGAATCGTGAGTGGTATATTTTGGTTCAACTCCATCGAACACTGACAATACCAGACGTTCTCCAAACCCAATGATTGAAACAGCAGCGGTGCAGCAACGCATATCGTCCGTCATCGGTGCACTGATGGAATGTAAACGCCATTGTAACATAACAAACTACACATGCTTGCAAAATAACTTTTTATTAGCGTTCGTCGCGTTGTTGATTTCGTAAGCTGAATGCATAGGTTGTTTGTGTTTCCAGTTGTCAAAACTTTGTCGAATTTCGGAAGTATAACGAGTAAAGTTTTCCATGTTTATGTCCGAGATCGTTTGTACCATTCCCAAAAGCCAAGAGTAGTGGATTTCTCATCTAACTTTCGTAGTTTGTGTATTCTGTTCGTTTGGCTTTACGCCGTTTCCGATTGATTTGCGTTGGGATATCTGGTGAAATAAAAAGGAACAAGAAACACGTACTACACCCGTGCGTCAAAACTATCTGTAATATAAGAAGAAGGTGGCAAGATCTTTCCAATACTGACGACGACACGTACCGTCCCAAAGTTTGGAACGACGTACCGTCCTCCTGCATATTTGCATAAGGCCAAATGCGAATGGTAAGAGAGGGTTGGTCACATTTTGAACCACGGTAAGTACGGAAGGACAATTCCTTACTCACAATCTATCGCTGATACAAATACAAATAGATACATGAGTTTTATACAATTGGATAAGAAACATAATCGTTTTCGAGAAAAATTGCATGGTAAAATTTCTAAATACTCACTTTTACTGAAAACACTGCGTTTAGTCTGCTTTTGCATGAGTTAATTAAGAAAACATGCATATATATACATATATATATATATATATATATATATATATATATATATATATATATATATATATAATATATATATATATATATATATATATATATATATATATATATATATAGTTGGGATCGAGAAAAATAGTTGGGTAGTAGCCTCATCCCTAGCGAATTTAATTGCATAGATATACATATATATGCATTAAGCTACGAAATGTCCTGTAATATCCAATTTGCTCTACCTCGAATTAATTTTTTTTTTTTTTTTGTTTTTTTTTTCATATATCTTAGAGGCCACGGTAGTGAAACGGTAGTGAATTGTTAAACTCAGCTCTTTCCGGTTAGAGACAAGTCAGTAAGAGACAAGCTCTGGATTCCTCAAAGACGCTGAAATGAAAAACAGACATGAAAGATGACCAATGCACTTTGAGGTCGATGACGCCTTGAAGATCACAGACTTCGAGCATGAAGCACCCATGTTTGCTAGGTGAAACATAGGGTGTGGCGGTGTGTATTCGTAACAAACGGTCTATGACTTTTATTATGGAGGAATAAATGCTAAGAGGAGGACTCACTGATTACTTGTGACAAAGTGTGGAACACGCCTGGAAGAGGTGTTGCGAGGTGTTGAAGACCCATCGAATAAGGTAACGTAAGAAAGAACTTTGAAAAGTTAACCTTTGAAGTAATAATTATTGGGTCTGGAGAAAGAGAAGTGTGGTGAGGTGCACATTCCTTTTAAACTAACTTTTTGGTTAAGGTGGTGTTATAATTATGGTCTCTTTATTTCAGGTGGGTTCGAAGTCACCATATAGAAAAATGGATTCACTAAGACTTCTACTGACTTATTAAAATATTATGAATAGTCGGACATAACGAGATACGAGGGGATACTTACTTGAATATAATTTTGAGAGGAAATGATAGTTTAAACGTTTCTTTTTTGTTCATTTTTTTGAGTTAATTCATTATTCATTTTATTATTGAGAGTTAATTCATTTTTATTCCATTTTTTCAATTGATTTTGTTCCATTTTTAATGTAAACTAATTTGGGAAATAAAAAGTATATTTTTGTAACTACGGGAGCTTATTTGCCTAGTTTGCTTTTCCAGCCAACTCCCCAGAGTGATTCTCCAACGGAACAAGGTTAGGTGTAGTTGCCTGTTAGCAGTTTGTTTAATTTTGTTTAAAATCTAGAGTATCATTTGGTCTTAAAAACCCATTCTAGAGATTGGTGGCAGTGGTTAAAAAGTTTATTAATGCCATAGGTAGGGCCTCTGTAGAGACTATATAGATTAGGCATATTTTGGGGAGAGTGTTTGTAATTATGTATCGGGCAACTTGCTTTATTGCTGACTTAGGCGAAGGTACCTAGTGCGGGGCTGCGGGCAGTCTTGTTAGCAGTGGTTTAGTGTAAACACGTATTTCTGTGTTCAGGGGGGTGGTAAATTGTATTTATGGTGTAACAGGAATGAATTATGCGCGGTTGCAATGTGTGGACAGGTACCGACTTTGGTTCTATGAAGACGTGAGTGTATAATTTTGTTTCCTTCCTTTCTGTTTTTTCTCTTTTTATTGGTGTTAATTTACTCAAAAGTGTTTTGTTTTGTTTTGATGTCACTCGAGATTCGGTGGGCATTAGTGGGACTGTGGTATTAAAATATGGGGGAAAAAAAGTGGTATTGTGAGTTTCGAGTTTTGTTTTTATTGCTTGGCATGAGAGAGAGAGAGAGAGAGAGAGAGAGAGAGAGAGAGAGAGAGAGAGCCCGAGTAAACAGATGCTGATTCAAGCAGTTTAAGAGTTCGACATATGTTTTCTCTCGAACTGATTTTCTTCCCATTTTTTGTTCCCGGAGTGACCTTGTAAACAGCTGTTTAACCTTGAACCTGAGCAGTGGCGAGTTCATATAGCGGTTTGTTGGGCATGTTTATTTTATCTTTTATTGGTGGATGATTATTATTAATTTTTTGGGTTGGGGTTTGTGTGTGCATAAATATATCAATGTTACTGAGGTCGGGGCGGATTCTGAAGTATAAGGGTTTTCATAAAGAAAGCAAAATGGCTGATGCAAGTGGTAACCAGACTCTGGTTCACAGGATAACAAGTGTAAGTTCAGTTTTGTCAGCCCATTCCGTGGCATTGTAGAAGGAGTTCTTTCACAACCAGTGCAAATTTTTTAATGAGGGGGTAAATAACTACTTAAATGCCAAGGGAATTAAAGATGATAGAGAGGCGTTCACAGAGGCGAAAGCCTTGTTAGATATCAATAAAGGAGATGTCTCCTACAGGTGTAGGAGTTTTCAGTATATAAAGTGTCAGTCATGGATTGAATTACAAACATTTTTAAGAGCGGCTTATGGCTCAAAGGAACACGGTGATATGGTGAGAGATTTAAGAGGACTGTACAAAATCCGGAAAGGCACAAGCCTTATTGAGTTTAGCTCAAAACTTTTTGACTCAGCAGGAGAATGGATACAGAAATTGAAAAATTCTAAAATAGGTTAATGGGTGATAATGTCTCACTCAACAATTTACATAAACTGATCCATTTTGCAATGCTATTACACGACGTACCAGATGCAATAGTGGACAGTTTTGATGAAAAGATTGGACCTACATCAGACGAAGAACTAATTTATGCCCAAATTCAGAAACATATGTCCAAATGTCCCACGGTGGATAGTACATTTTTTAATGGGAGTGGTCTAAGAAATAAGGTGCAAAGAGACACAGAATATATGTCTGTGTATGTGCGTAGCTGCTGTGTATCGAGAACAACACATAAAATATTTATATCTTAAGCTTTCTATTACTAAATAATAAATAATAAGAAGCCAAAATAAGACAGGAATGGAGAATGCAAGAATGACGAACCCATAGTCCGAATTTCTCAGGAAAACATCTCCAAAACTTCCCAACTTCATACCCAAGGGAAGAGCGTCAAACTTCTGAAACCTTTCGAGCACCGCTTTAGGATCCTTGCAAATGCCAACCCATAATGCTATTTGCAATGCAGATGCATTGGGCCATTATTCTGTTAGTGATCCTCAAATGGCAGCAGAGAGAGAGAGAGAGAGAGAGAGAGAGAGAGAGAGAGAGACCTGATAACACTTCGACATCTTCCATTCACGTCTTCACAAGTCATTTTTTCATCCCTTCTGTCACTTCATTTGTGAAGCTGATGGTGTTTAAAATTGAGCTATGACAGATTGATACTTAATGGTTTTTGCGAATCCTTTTAATTTCATCCATTACTCACACACACACACACACACACACACACACACACACACACACACACACACACACACACACACACATATATATATATATATAATATATATATATATATATATATATATATATATGTGTGTGTGTGTGTGTGTGTGTGTGTGTGTGTGTGTGGTTTCTATACCGATGGCATGTGCGTGAGAGAGGTAATAAAAAGTGATGGAGCCACAACAGAAAGAGATAAATTTTTGTTAAATTAATTCTAAAAAAAAAAAAAAACGAACGTTTTCATGCAATGTGTTTCAAAACTTTATATAGTAACCTTACAGTGCCATTAATAAGAGACGTCACACAAAAGAAGTGAAGATTTTAATGCCATGTAAATAAAACAAGGAAATCCAACAGGAACCTGCTCTGCCTGGTGACTCAAAGCCGCTGAAGAAATCTGTTCAATGTATTGCACTCCAAACCTAATAAATTGACCGGTTCTGTGTTGCTGAACTGAATATAGAATTTAGGCCAAAGGCAAAGCACTGGGACCTATAAGGTCACTCAGCGCTGAAACGGAAATTGACAGTAAAAGCTTTGAGAGGTGTTAACAGGAGGAAAACCTCGCAGTTGCACTATCATCAATTGTTAGAAGAGATAAGCTGGAAGAAAGGGAATCTGAAAGGAGGTACAGTAAAGGGAACAAAAGGGTTGCAAAGAACCTTAAGTAACGCCTACATTGCACCGCATGAGGTGCACTGACGGCACTAAGCCCCCTACGAGGGTTTCTGTTACTAGTTCTCAGTTGATAATTCGTCATTCTTTTACATAAAGTGGTCTCGTTTATATTACTAATATTTCGTTTTATTTTTTGTTATTTTACGTAGCAGATATCTTTTCCTTCAGTCAAAATACACTTTAGTTTGATATTTGACTGAATACCATATTCCTGATCGAATGCTTATTCAATAAAAGAATACCTAAATATCCAAGATCATAGGATATGCTAACTGTTCTGCAATTTTTTAAGCAAAATAAAAAAATGAGGACAACAAGGAACAGGATAAAGAAGGGAGTTGAATTAGTGGCTTTTGATACACTTTATTGTTAATCACAGGGAGTTTTAAGTGATAAAAGTATGGAATCTTTTGAGCTGATGGCAGGAAATAATGTTTAAGTAAATTAAGAATTAGAGATAAAATTTTTCCAACTTGTAAGGGAACGAGAAATTTTATATAAGTGAAGATGAAGAATTTAACAAATGTTTCGACTATTATGAAACTGAGCAGCAATGAATCTCTGAATTCCTTTGTAGTGCTCGAAAGTGATGTAGATTTTTGCAGAAAACTCAAATTTTACACTGGCATTTTGTAAAAAAAAAAAAAAAAAAAACAAAAAAAAAATACTCACAGTGCGTGAAATAAATCTAAGGACCTTAATTGTTTAGGAAAATTCTCATTTCGAAATACACAAAAATTAGACATTAAACAAAATGATGTAAATGATGACTCCATTTGAGTTTACATCAAAAGAAATTCGTTTCGCACCGACGTTTTCACCGATAAAAGTGTTTCCTCGTTGCCTCAAGGTACAGAATAGAAAAGTATTGTATATTAATGTGAAATTATGTCCCTAATTATTCCCATATGACGATGGCTCAGAAAGTGCGCAAGGTAAATAGAGCCTTTACTATTGCTCATTTATATATATATACATATATATATATATATATATATATATATATATATAGTATATATATATATATATATATATATATATATATATCTGCTTAAAAAAATCACAGTAGATGCACGTGACCTCATAATAAGCAAATTCCACAAGAAAATGATAGTCAGAAATCCAAGCGCTTTCGTCTTTACTCAGACATTGTCAAGGAGTTAATGAGGTACAATTGGAGAGAAAGGTCTCAGGTACAACTCAAGATCAAGAATACCAGATGGTTAATTGTCAAAAGGGTAAAATTTAAAAGAGATAATCCAGGATTATCGGATATCACACGGTCACAAACCTAAACAGATTGACCCTAACAGAAATTACAAAGTTTCTTTACAGTCCAAAACATGTAAAAACTGAACATATTAATTTTGTTGCTTATATTTATCTACAACTTTTTTCATTATGAAAGCATCAAGTTTAAATAAACAAGACTTAATTTAGAACATTTCCATTATTTGACTGATGAAACAAGATTCAATGATATTCCTTTTAACTGTGTCATTACATGGATTAAGGCTCTTGCTTGACTCCAGTTAATAGGATGGTCTAAATCTTCATATGTACGAATAATGCATTCTGATATTTTGCCTAGTTCTCACAGAATACTGATGCTGTTTGAGACGTTGTGAAAGAGATTTACCGGTTTGTCCCGTAATAGACTTTATCACACTTTTTGCAAGGAATCTATATATGCAGCCTGGAAGATCTTTAGAAGAAGTTTTGATTACTAAACTCTTGACATTAATATTACTGAAAACAACATTTATGTTAAAAAGCTTTAAAATTCTAGGAATATCTAAAAACCTTTCATCATAGGGTAATTTTAGAATGTTATGCTTACTAAATTCAAGTTTGTCATTAGTTGAATAAAATGTTTTCTAGCTCTTTTCCATGCCACATCTACAAAAGTCCTTAGGGTATTTAAGTTTCATTGCAATATCATAAATAGTTTTTAATTTCAGCGTCAATAAACTGCGGGCTACAGACACGTAAAGCCCTTAGGAACATCCCAGAAAAACAGAGAATTTAACATTTTGATGGTGATTGGAGTAGTAATGAACAAAAGAGGCAATGTTAGTTGATCTTCGAAAGACTGAAAAGGTGAAATTTCTATCATTTATATGGACAGTTACATCAAGAAAATTCAAATTACAATTTCTTTCTTCCTCTACGGTAAATTTTATAGAAGGGACTAAATTATTGAGATTATTAAGGAATTCCTGGAGATTTTCGTGAATTGGCCAAATACAGAAGATATCATCCACATATCTAAACCAAATAACTTTTTGGGGCAAAATTCTTGGTGAGTTTTGTCTAAAAAAATTCCATCTAAATATTGCTAAGGACAGGAGATGAGGGATTACCCATAGCCATGCCAAACTTTTGTACAAAAAATTCCCCATTGAAACAAAAATTTACTATCTATGATACATAACCTTATGAGACTAATGAGGTTTGGCCACACTTAAGGGAATGTCATGACGTTCTAATTCCTCCTCCAAATATTCAAGTAAGTCATCTAACAGGCACTTTTGTAAATAAAGAGACAACATCAAAACTAACCATATTAAAATCATAATTCAAATTTAAAACTATTCAATTTGTTTATAAAATCAACATTGTTTTTAACATTCGTGTTAGAAATGTTTCCTACCAAAGGAGTAAGAAGTTTCACAAGCCATTTAGATAAATTATACGTAACTGAGCCCACTGAACTAATGATTGGTCTGTAGGGTTATTGATTTTGTGTCTTGACTAAACCTACATATAAGGTAAGGAGGCACAATGCGGTGTAAACTGTTTAATTAAATGGTCCAAGCCCTTCAAAATGGATTTAATTTGTTTATTAAAATGGGAGTTCACTGTCTGCGTAGGGTCAGACCTCAGTTTCGTATAAGTATCAGTATCATTTAGCAATGTCATTATTTTACTTATATAGTCACTTTTATTCATAATTACCACTGCATTAGATTTATCTGCTTTAGTCACTTTCACTGTATCGTCTTCTTTAATTTTCTTAAAAGCCTGGAGAAATCTCACGGGTACATTAGGGGGAGAAGGCTGACACATAGCACCATACACAATACCTTTACAAATATTGATATCATCAGGGCATAGGTTTTGATTAAATTTTTCTAAATAACAAAAGGATTCTGAGATGTCGACACAGTCCAGGTTACCATTAAATACACCAAAGCTTAACCATATCCCAAAGCCGCTGTCGTAGCACTATCCTCTGGTTTGTCTGATAAATTAATCATGAAGTCCATGTTGGCATGCTTAGTCCAGTCGCTTTCAGCAATAAGATTCTTCAGCTCGACTTGAAGCTTCCTTTCAAGACGGTTGCAGAACTTTCTCAATTTTCCGTAGCAATAATCCAGCATCCGATTCTTCCAATCAACAGGAACCGTCTGATTAAAGCCATACCGTCTGCTTCTAAGTGTACGAAACACATCATCTACTTCCACTTTTGTGATGTCGATGTGTTTCTGAAGTATGATGCGTTGAAACTCGTCGAAAGGTCGCTCTGCTAGACGAAGAATTCTCACTGGTAAAATCGACTTGGGCATCACTTGCTCATTCATACACTTCCGTAGAAAGTTAAGTCGGAGATTCAGTTTGTGAGCGATGATAAGAGCATTACAGAAGGATGTCACGAATAGAACAAGGCTCGGAAAATTCAAAGAAAAGGCGTAGAAGTTGCGTGTGGTTTCCATTATGCTTAAAAAATCACAGTAGATGCACGTGACTTCATAAGTAAGCGAATTCCACAGGAAAATGATAGTCAGAAATCCAAGCGCTTTCGTCTTTACTCAGACATTGTCAAGGAGTTAATGAGGTACAATTGGAGAGAAAGGTCTCAGGTACACACAAGATCAAGAATACCAGATGGTTAATTGTCAAAACGTTAAAAATCAGATCAAAATCCACCCATCTAATAGATCTTACACGCTAGAAAAACTGTCATAGAGTAGACATAAAAGGTGCAAAGGAAATATTTCAAGTACATTGAATTTTTGCTTACGCAAAGAGACGACCAAAATACAATGTTCTTAATTAAGTATCTTATAAAAATGACGCTTGAAAGTTTTGGGAACTCTGATGTAGTTTTGAAAGCTGGATATTGGCTTTTAAATACCATGGTCTGACAATTGGCAAAAGTGTTGCTTGAAATCATCACAATACTCCAAAAACCTGATTTTAAGATACTCAACATATTCATGACTATCTATACTATAGTAATAGTTGAATGATCTAAAAGCATTACACATACAAATTTACCTTAAGAGAAAGCAAGAAAAAACATGTAAGTTTATTTACAATAATTAATTTCATATTATTTCTATTAACCTTGAAATAAATGTGCACTTATGGCTCATATTGTATAAACGAACTCTAAAACTACGATAAAAATGCCTCACGAAAAATCTGCTTTCAAAGGTATGGCTTGTCGTCACCGAGAGACTTACAGTTTCATTCCAGCCAATTCCTAAATGAAGCCCTAATTCAGTCTGGGAGTTTGTCATAGGGAGTGATTGGAGCTTAATTTCTTTTTTCTTTTAATAAAAATGCTTGAAGGTTTGGGAAGCTAATGTTTAAAGCTAAAAACCATTAGCTTTTAAATACTGTGCTCTGACAATTCGCTTTAGTGTTTCTTGGATTCAGAACACTTACTCCAGAAAAGCTGGTTTTAATTATCAGGGTAAGGTACTCGACATATTCCTGACAATCTATGGTAACAATTGATAGATCTAATGGCATTAAACGTTCAAATTTACCTCAAGAGAGAGTAAGAACTAAAATTATATATACATATATAAGTGTGTATATTTATGAATTTATTACTACATATATATATATATATATATATATATATATATATATATAATATATATATATATATATATATATATATATATATATACCATATATATAATATATATATATATATATATATATATATATATATATATATATATATATATACACACATTTATGTATCAAAAATAATTAATAGGTTGAATAAACACGGTGTAAATGCTGCTCGATATAAAACAATTCTTTCATATTTTTATTCTAAAACTCTAGAAGGTCATACATCAACCGCAACTCCTGTAATAGGATTTTATCTAAATGGCAAATCTAGAATTCTGGCTTGCTCGGAATACCAGCGAAAAAGACATTATGTGACGATAGAAAGCAGTGCACATTTAAGATGTACAATGTCAGTGACATTTATAGAATGTTATACTACTACTGGATTCATTTCCGAAGCAAGAGTATTAAGGCAACCTTAATTAATTAAGGAAAATGTTTCCCCAGAATTTTATAAATAGAATAAATAATTTTGCTGCTATTTGAAAGAAAATTCTGTCTGTCATTAGAAAAAGATCACTGTAGAGGACATTTAATTAGAATTCATTTAAAACATATATAGCTTGAATTGTGTGTTTACAATAAAATAACGAGATACTGCAACGTAACTATGATGGTTCTGATAAAATATTAGTTTTAATTTTAGAGGTGACGGTCCTGATCAAATGTAGCACCATCTCCAGAACGCGATTAGGAGCAATGTGGAAGAAAGTAAAAAAAAAAAACAATTAAACTCGAATCACTCCTTTACAACAAACAACAAATCGAAAACTTTTGACAGAATCGAGAAAATGTAACATTGTGTGTATCTTTATATATACATGTATGTATATGTGTGTGTGTTTTCTGTATGTGTGTACATATAAGAATTAATAAATATTGTATGAAAAAATATAAACTATATATAATATAATAGTCGAACCGAGTGACCCTTTCTATGCATAGTATTGGGAAAAAAATTTCTTCTCTTTAAAAAACAAAACCACAATTTAGGGTTTTTATTTCGTGACAAAAACCATCAAATGCAAAGACCCATTGTACTATGGGATGCTCAAAAAAGAGTTTGACGGTGCAATATGTCTATGCTCAGTTGGGGGTCCAGTTGAAGGTAAGCGTTTACTCATATACGTTTAGTTCATTCAAATTTAGAAACTATGATGTTCTCGTGCAGAGGCAAAGCCTCACAAAAACACATAGACATACACGCAATCTCTCTCTCTCTCTCTCTCTCTCTCTCTCTCTCTCTATATATATATATATATATATATATATATATATTATATATATATATATATATACATATATATATATATATATATATATATATATATATATATATATACTATATATATATATACATACATCCAAAGGAACACGTGATTGAGAATATCTTTAAATCCACCGTAGAAAAGTAAGTGAAAAAGGGACTTGGACCAAGTATACTTGGTAGTATATTCTACATTGTCAAGTCACAATGAAAATATAGAATATACTACGAAATATGTAAAAGTCATATATATATATATATATATATATATATATATATATATATAATATATATACATATATATATATATATATATATATATATATATATATATACAAGTTTTTCATACAATGACTGTCTTATCGGCGTAAAGAAAGCCAAAGGATGAGAAATGTGGGAAACTTAGAGATGGTAAACAGATCAGCTTAGGCGAAAGGATGGTTGTGAGATGGCCCGATCAGGTGAAGAGACTGGCAGACGATACATCGATGGAAACAGGGTAGCATTCTATCATTTTAGATAAGCAAAAAATATAATGAGGCGAAAGGGCAGTAAATTCCAGGAGATATGAGGCTTGCGATAAAGCTGCTACACCGTGAATGGTGAAGTGTAGGGTGAAGAGTTCGACGGTGTGCTGCTGATGAGCTATGTACTTCTGCGTTTCTTAATTGATTGATTGATTGATCATGGAATTTATGCATAGCTCGAGCGCTGGTACCTGTACAGGTCATTCGGCGCTCTGCGTTTCTTAATCATCTTTCATTCAAGAGGCATTTCAGGTATCGTTGCCGGTTTTTTTCTCTTAACCAATCACTGTTAAGGGTTACGGCTTTTTCTCTTAACCAATCACTGTTAAGGGATACGTCTTTTTCTCTTAACCAATCACTGTTAAGGGATACAGCTTTTTTTCTCTTAACCAATCCCTGTTAAGGGATATGGCTTTTTTTCTCTTAACCAATACCTGTTAAGGGATATGGCTTTTTCTTTTTCTCTTAACCAATCACTTGTTAAGGGATACGACTTTTTCTCTGCACCAATCACTGTTAAGGGAATCGACTTTTTCTCTTAACCAATCCTGTTAAGGGATATGGCTTCTTAAAGGTATAAATACATAACGAAATAATGAGGAGCACACTGGAGTTCCTAGCAAACGACTGCATTTAAAATTACGGGCAAGTAAAAACGAATATGGGCACTTCCGTAAAGGCCAGTCATACCTGTTACGGCAATAAATATGAATTAGAATCCTAGTTATTCAACTGTATGCCCGTTCATCTGCGTACACGTATGCATGTGAACAAGAAAGGTAACACTACAGATCCAATTCCCTCTGAGCCGTGCTAGGATTAACTGCTCCCCAAAGGTAGTTCTTGTTGACGTCACAATTCCGAGCCTCCTTCAAAATACACGAAGAAAAAGACAATTCAATCGGATTTAATTCCGCCCCCTTGTGTTCTGGTTGCAAATTGTCCTCAGACTAATCCTGCTGGATTTTCTCTCTCTCTCTCTCTCTCTCTCTCTCTCTTAAGGAAGAAACAAGGTCGCATAAGAAAGCCACTAACATTTAAAGGCAGAGTATTGGCTAAGAAAAGGACTCAAAGCTGACATTCACTGCCGACTAACATCCAACTAGCTGAGATGAGGCAAAACTCGCTCTCTCTCTCTCTCTCTCTCTCTCTCTCTCTCTCTCTCTCTCTCCGTCGTAAAGAAAACAAAAGTCATACAAGAACACTACCAACAAACAAAGGGCAAAGAGAACGAAAACCTCACAAGTACCAACATAAGTAAAAATGCGGCAAGTTTCTTTCGGCTGGTAATCGCGTTCTCTGTACAGCATATAATGCTGTATGAACCGCTAACAATGAAATTTTCATTCAAGCCAGGTGAAGCCTTGTTCTATAGCGTTGCTAGACGTGCGATCATGACTAACTTTAACCTTTAAAAAAAAAAAAAAACTACTGATGTTACCGGGCTGCAATTTGGTGTGTTTGGTGTTTGGAGGCTGGATGATCAACATAGCAATTTGCAGCCCATAGCCTCGGTAGTTTTCAACATCTGAGGTAGGACAGACAAACAGCCATCTCAATAGTTTTCGTTTTCAGAAAACTAATATAACTGATGTAATTTGTAAAATATTTTTTACCATTCAAAAAAGTAACTGGTAGATATAATGACAGAATCCCAAAGCAGTGGTTATATTTAAGAGGAAGTGACAAATATTCAACGGTCGTCTTGATTTAAAAGTTCCATTTGTAAACCTGTACATGTATGTAACGAAGAGCTCATTTGTTCGTCCATCTCTCATTTAGGAATACCATTATAGGCAGTCGTTTCATACTCATGCTTTAGTTTCATGAGGTAACGCAAACAAATAAAAAGATTGTACTTCCCTCATAACAATTAAGCCTTTATATATATATATATATATATATATATATATATATATATATATATATATATATATATATATACATATATATTAATTCTATATATATATATAATATTATATATATATATATATATATATATATATATATATTACATACATATTTATATATATATATATATATATATTATATATATATATATATATATATATCCTATATATATATATATATATACATATAAATTGCTGTACTAAGTTACTTCCTGAGTTTGAATGAGTAAGCTGCAGTAAATCATCCTGATCTTGGTTTTAGTTTAAAATTATGGAAAAAAAACAAATACATTATGAATCAACTTTGATAAAAAGCAAGATGCTTCTCTCAAATATATACAACACTGCTAAATGAAGTCTTAAAAACTGCTGTGGCTAGAGGCTGCAAATTGGTACTTGATCATTGCAGCCCTCTAGCCTCAGTAGCTTTTTCATTGTAAGGTTAAGCTAGTCATGATCGTGCGTCTGGCAACGCTATACGACAGGCCACCATCGGGGCGTGGCTGTAGGTTTCGTTGGCCGCGGCTCATACAGCATTATACCGAGAACACCGTTAGATAGGTCTATTTTCGGTGGCGTTGATTATACGCACTTTACGGAAAGCTCGATTACACCGAAGTAACTTCGGCGAAATTTTTACTTGTTAGTTTGATATAACTACTCTAATGGAGAGCAAACACGTCTGACGTGTTATATTCAAATAAAACAATTATCTTTAGAATGTATCTTTTCTCATAAGTGATTAAAGTATTTTACTGCAAGACCTAATTATTTCACTAAGTGGCCTAAACTGATTCTAAAACTGTCATTATCGTAGAATTCACGAAGATTGCTAACGAGCACTAATTAATCCACTGGTAACTTATCCGATAATTTGTTCTTTATTACAACTATTAAGAAGAGGCACAGTTGAGTGTTTAATGACGAGTTTGATTATACTACCATTATGACATGGCTGACATTTTGCTAAATGATACCTCCTCATCAAGAAATCATAATTTAACAAAATGAACCTGGTGGAAAAGTATATTCTTAGATTGTATAAAATACATAAATGTCCGTCGTATAAAAGATTGAGGAAACTAACGAAACATGAAAATGCAATTCATTTAGCTTTCAAACGGACCCTGTCCCTTCCTTCTTACAATACAATAGCTATATTCTGAGGAAGAAAGGAGATAGCCCCTTCTCGCTAAATTTCCAAGATACAGTACTAATGATATCAACAAAAAAAAAAAAAAAATTAAGCAGTGATTTCACGTAAACACCCTACATATAAAAAAAATAAAAAAAATTCAGAACTACTTCTACCACGATGAATGGCATCAATTTTAATTAAAAAAAAAAACTTTTCTCTTACCAAACTTTTTCAGTACTGTAATGCTTTAGGTGTTTTTATGGAACTATGCCACTCCCCCTTACGGCAGGGATCCTTTTATGGTGTAAGAACTGCATCAGTCGTAATTCCTTTGCTTCTCGTTCATAGCAAGGTTTTATTGTCTGCACATGTATTGTGACACTAATGCATTAGATCATGCCTTGCATTCAATATTTTCGTTCAAAGGAGAGGGAATATAAATTTATTTGTTTTGTGTCGTTATTATACATGCGTGCAGTAAAACAAACAAAATCACACGCACACACATAAAAAAATAAATAAATAAAACAAATAATATATATATATATATATATATATATATATATATATATATATATATATATATATATATATATATATATATATATATATATATATATATATATATATATATATATATATATATATATATATATATATATATATATATATATACATATATATATATATATATATACTATATATATCTATATATATATAGATATAGATATATATATATATATATATTATATATATATATATATATATATATATATATATATATATATATAGTATATACGTATAACTGCCACAGTGCATTTCTATTATATAAAAGGTTAAAAAAATTAGATTCTCTATTTCTAAGTTTTTAGAGGTCTATGTGCCTCCTTGAAGATGGAAGCATATTGTCCTTTGAAAGCTAAGAAAGAAAGAATATCTTACTTTGAGCTTCTGCATATAATATATATGCATACATACATATATATATATTATATATATATATATATATATATATATATATATATATATATATATATATATTATATATATATATATATATATCTAATAAAAGGAGCCCATAAAAACACCAAAATGTAGAGAGAAAAGTACTATATTTCAGAGACTGCTGTCTCTCTTCAGGTATATGAATGAGAAAAATTTACAGAAAGGTTGGTATTTATACCAAGAGATTCGTCCACAAGTAAGCCAATTTAGGTCACCCCCCGCTGATAATCTTCCTTTAATCTTCTTAAGCGTTGGTTGAATGAACACTGCGTCGACGATATCTGATATCCAATTCCCTTTTGAGATGTTCATTACCTGCTTCTCTTTTATTAAGGCCGATTCCATCATTTGACTCTTGTACCGGCAGTATGCTGCTATAAATTACATGTGACATATTCCAGTTTATTCTTATGGTTATGTTCATTTATATGGTTGAAAATAGCCGAGTTCTGTTGTCCATACCTAACTGACCGTTTGTGTTGTATTAATCTCTGGGGAAGTGATTTACCTGTAAATCCGATGTAAGATTGGTCACAGTCCTGGCATGGGATCTCATATACCCCAGAGTCTTTGGGAGATGTCTTTTGTTGGACGTTAATCAGGGATTTGCTAAGGTATTTGGGTAGGTAAATGCAAAAGGGTTGGATTTCCCAAGGGTGTGGAGTTACTCTCTTAATCGTCTCCAGGTGGGGGGGGAATTTTTATTTTATTGTTGGGTGTGTCCTCTGGTCTTGTCTTTAGGGGGTCGGTAGAAAATTACGTTTTGCTTTTTGAATTGCTTTCTCAATTATATGGTCAGGATACTTTAAAGATGAAAGTTGCTTGCGAATTAGTTCAGATTCTTTTTCCAGGAAATCTGGGGAACAAATTCGTAAGGCTCTTAAGAATAGGTTGCTAGCTACTATCTTGATAGTATTGTCATGATAGCTAAAGTAGTGAATATATGAAAGTGAGAATATTGGTTTTCTGTATATGGTAAATTTGTATTCTGTCGTGTCTCTGATTATTAAAACATCAAGAAAAGGAATTTTGTTGTCTGTTTCCCATTCAACTTTAAATTTGATGCTGGGCACTAATGCGTTTAATTTTGAGAGGAATTCATTAAAATTACCCCACTTATTATCCCAAAATGTTAGTATGTCATCCACGTATCTCATCCACAGCATGTTTTTGGGTTTTATTGCATTTATTACTGTAGTTTCAAGTATTCCATGTACAGATTGGCTAAAATAGGACTTAAAGGACTACCCATACTACACCCGATTTTTGCTTGTAGAATGATTCCCCGAATGAAAATACGTTATAAGATGCACATAATTCAACTAACTTTATTATTTTGTCAAGTGCCAAAGGGAAATGATCTGAATAGGGGGGCGGGATAATTTTTCTCTTAAAAAACTGAAGAACGTCCTGTACTGGTACTTTTGAATAGGGAGTCTACGTCAAGGCTTAAAAGTTTATGTTGTGAAGTGGTATATGTGCTTCTCTGAATTTGTGACAAAAGTCTTCCGAATGTTTGATGTGACTGGGAGAAATGTGCCTAAAAAGAAAGGAGGAAAGGAGGCCAGCTAACCATTTAGAAATTTTGTAATTGAAAGCTCCGGCGCATGAAACGGTCAGTTAGGTATGGACAACAGAACTCAGCTATTTTCAACCATATAAATGAACATAACCATAGAATAAAACTGGAATATGTCACGTGTAATTTATAGCAGCAAACTGCCGGTACAAGAGTCAAATGATGGAATCGGCCTTAATAAAAGAGAAGCAGGTAATGAACATCTCAAAAGGAATTGGATATCAGATATCGTCGACGCAGTGTTCATTCAACCAACGCTTAAGAAGATTAAAGGAAGATTATCAGTGGGGGTGACCTAATTGGCTTACTTGTGGACGAATCTCTTGGTATAAATACCACCTTTTCTGTAAATTTTTCTCATTCATATACCTGAAGAGAGAGACAGCAGTCTCTGAAATATAGTACTTTTCCCTTCTCTTACATTTTGGTGTTTTTATGGGCTCCTTTTATTAGATGGAATTCTGTTGTTACAGAACATTTTTACCAGTCATATATATATATATATATATATATATATATATATATATATATATATATATATATATATATATATATATATATGATTTCGAACCATGAGAAAACTGACAATATGGATTTACATATAGCTAACATCAAATGCAGTAACTTACCAGGAATGGAACAAATGAATCCTGAATTACTTGAGTCTACTTACACATTCCTTTGAAAAGAAAATTCATTGAGAAATAACACATTCATATTACAACTAAAATGACTTTAAATCACCGACAGATATACTAAAACTAAATATACTTCAAACAGTTTTTCATTGACAGACATTACACAAAAGGACTGATATCTTTACTTTTCAGAGAAAAATGATCTGAATGTCTGAATCGAAACTATATCATCTTCCTTTCATAATCAAAAATTAGTCCAGACAACCTTGTCAGTAAACGGATATGCAACTGATTTGCACTTTTCAATTACAAAAGCAATTAGCAAAATGCTCTGCCTTTGCATAAACAGTACATGAAAATTACTTTTTGACGCGCCTGCCACCCTTCACTCTCTCTCTCTCTCTCTCTCTCTCTCTCTCTCTCTCTCTATCTCTCTCTCTCCTCTCTCTCTCTCTATTAAACATGTCTCGACACACATGTTCCTCATTACCCTTGCCATTTAAAGGCATAATGATTCATAACCCTCATTTAAGCTTCAGTCAGAATAAAATTTAAATAATACTCATTTCCAAAATATGGCAAATAACCGTTTAACCGACTCTGCAGAAATACCTTACAGTTTACATTACCTATATACTTGTGGTCCTAGAATCTTGAAGAGGTGCAAGAATCATTTTCGACATTTAAAATTAACTAACTGCAAGTCTTCTTCCTTTTATTGCAATTTTTTTCAGTAATTAATCATTGCAGTAAGGATGGTATGACTGAAAAACATTTTTTCCGTTTTCGAACGAAATCTTCGATGTTAAATGAAGAATTTCATCTCTACCCCCATAAAGTGGTTCGTGATGCGTAATTTTTTTTTTCATTACTACAAAAAACCATAATTATTATGACCAACGCTATATATCCATCTCTTTCATACACTTTCTCTCTAAGGGCTAAAGAATTCCTCCCCGTTTACAAGTTGGAACATACAGATGTTCTCTTTGTAAATAACACAGTAAGAAAAAGAAGGTATTATACGAATATATATATATATATATATATATATATATATATATATTATATAATCTCTCTCTCTCATCTCATCGATTCTCTCTCCTCTCTCTCTCTCTCTTCTCTAACGATTGAAAGGTCGGGTTCGATCATGAAGTGTATCAGGAATTTATTTCTGTTCCATACGTGACTGGTTGATATATACGTGTGTGTATATACATATATATATATATATATATATATATATATATATATATATATATATATATATAGTATATATATATATATATATTATATATATATATATATATATATATATATATATATATATGGGGGGGGTGTTCAACATGCCAGTTTGCAGCCCTCTACCCTTAGAAGTTTTGAAAATCTGAGAGCGGACAGAAAAAGTACTACCGGACAGACAATTAGCCATAACAATAATGGTTTTCTTTGACAGAAAATAAACACTATACAGCAATCAGAGGTACTTTTATAATTCTAAAATGCAAATGAAAACTTCATTCCAACCATCGATCTGGAAACTTGATCGGAAACTCCGCAAACTAACTACTACTACCCCAGTGGCGCGCTTCATATTGACCCCCACGTCGAAATGGCGGGCGTCCCATTAACAAAAGAAGCCTATTATTCAAAAATCCTAAAAGAGCCGTACTTCGACAGTCATAAACTGGCTCATGCTATGGAGGTTTCATACCCACTTTGTCGAAATTTTATCTCTATGACGGTCGTAAATGTCAGCCATTAAAACTCCCCGAGAGAGTGTTGAGTCTGGCGTAGCCAGAGACTCGACAGCGCTGCCCGATTTCTCCCGCGAGGATAATGGAGCCATATGCAATGTGTTTCCATTTGAGAGTTCGCACTTGCCTTTGTTCATGTAAAAGCATGGCGCTGTAACGAGCCCTCCTCTAAGAGCACACTTCTGTATACACATACATACATATATGTGTATATATATACACACAAATTATATATACAAATATATATGGATATATATATATATATATATATATATATATATATCTATATATATATATATATATATATATGTATATATATATATATATATATATATATATATATATATGTATATATATATATATATATATATAAATATATATATATATATATATATATATATATATATATATATTTATATATACTATATATAATATAATATATATATATATATCTATATTATATGTATGTATGTATATACATATATATGAAGCGCACCGCTGGGGTAGTAGTAGTACTACGCTCATGGGTTAGTTTGCTGAGTTTCCGATCAAGTTTCCAGACCAATGGTTGGAATAAAGTTTTCAATTGCATTTTAGAATTATAAATTATCTCTGATTGCGTATAGTGTTTATTTTTCTGTCAAAGAAAACCATTATTGTTATGGCCAATTGTTTGTCCGGCAGCACTTTTTCTATCTGCTCTCAGATCTTCAAAACTTCTAAGGCTAGAGGGCTGCAAATTGGCATGTTGAACCCCCCCCCCCCCCCCCCCCATTACAAAAAAAAAAAAAAAATCAAACATACCAAACTGGAACCCTCTAGCCTCAGTAGCTTTTATCTTATTTCAAGTTAAAGTTAACCATGATCATACGTCTGGCACCGCTATAGCTTCCAACAACACAGGCCACCACCGAACCGTGACTGAAAGTTTCGTGGGCCACAGCTGAGTTACGTGGGAATTGGCTGAGAGTGGCATATAGCATTAGAAAAGTATGCGCCGAAGAAACCGGCGCTGGTTGTTTTACTATCTTACTTCATTAACCTAAATTTTCTCGTAGTCTTTCGTGGATATTGAGAGAGAGAGAGAGAGAGGAGAGAGAGAGAGAGAGAGAGAGAGAGAGAGAGAATTATTGAATTATTCGCGAAATGTCTATATTTTCTTCAGTGCGATATTCAAGATTTCCTCATTCCATCGAATTATGATATCGCAGGTATGTTATACTACTGCATTCAATATGGTGAGTGTATATATATGTGAAACTACTTGAATGGATCACAAAATTACATAATAACATTCCGTAACTTCGTCTTAATGAGAAATGGAAGAATTAAAATACGATTCTCATAAGAAATATCTGACGTTCCTGTCTCTTTGGCAGTTAGTCTCTAAGGTCTTCAATGACACAGATTTATAAACTAAAAAGCATAAAGGCCTATACTGTAGAATGAAGCCTCTTTTGTTATTAATAACAGCAAGCGCTTAAAACCCCCAACTTCTATGACAAATGGGACCTAATTCTCAAAAGATGTAAGATTTAGAAATTGCTAATTCATTTTCCCTGTCAAATGAAACTCGTAAAGGATATCCAGTCGTTTTAAGTCTTTTACTGGCCACCACATACTTATTAACCATCTTTTGAATTATCAGTGACACTTAGTGCAATTAATGAATGACAACGAAGCTTGGGAAATTCCCTAAAAATATCTTATGTGAAGCATAAGTCCAAAATAGCTAAACGCAATAAGTTTTTTCTAACATAGATGGAAAATAGCCACTGTAAATAAAGGGCAATTGGTCTGTATGCAAGCCTGAGCGAATTACTGACAAGATTTAGTAATCAGGTGAAAGCTGTAATGGGTTATAATCAGATCCATAAAGCCTTCATTTGAATGGTTATTTTTAGATTTAAAAAATGATGAGGCTGTATATGCAATTGCATTGAGAGCATTTCCCCTTTATCAATGAGTTTCCTTAGGTATTTTATGAAGATTTCCATTGCATCTGACTGCTGAAGTCTGTGTATGAATTTGTGTGTGTGTTTTTTCATATCATATACATATTCTATGGAATGCACATATATACATGCATGCATATATACATACACATACAGACTATACATTTATATATATATATATATACTATATATATATATATATATATATATATACACGCATTAAACTACAAATGTCGTTCAATATCTAATTCATATCTAATTCGCTGTACCTCGGAATTAATATATTTTCATATATGTTAACCGGAGGGGATAATAATAATAATTTCGTGGGCTCACGACCGTGGTGAACCTAGGAACCAAGAAATCAGGACGTACATCGAAGCACTCTTAACCACACACATATGAAAATATATTAATTCCGAGGTAGAGGGAATTAGATATTAAAGGACATTTATAGCTTAATACGTATATATGAATCACGGTGAAGTGATAACTCATATATATATATATATATATATATATATATATATATATATATATATAATATAATATAATATATATATATAATATATCTATATAATATATATATATATAATATATTACGTATATAATCATTAAGCTACAAATTTACTTTAATATCCAATTTGCTCTATCGGAATGAATATATTTTATATATGTTAACCGAAGGGAAATTTTTTGGTTGGTAATATTGGTGACATGTATACACACACACACATATATTTACATATATGTCTGTGCGTTCGACAAACGTAATGAATACAGTCCTTCAATGTAAATTATATAGTCTTTTGTCCTTTACATAACATACACAGGAAAAAAGATGGTGACTCTAAGACAGGTCTCTTTCTAAAGAAAAAAAACAAATGTTACCGTTAATCTTCCCTTACTTTTGTATCATCTTTTGTATACCCGGATCCTGACACCGGAAAAAAAAAAGATAGGCACATATACTACGTAAAATTGTAATGACCACGTTAAAGCTTACGGGAGGAACACGTATGTATAACCACCGGTATCTTCTAGGAAGAAATGTGGTTAACATTAGTTATTGGAAAGTTGGGGAATTCAAAGAAGACATATTCTTAGAGCTAATAGAATTGGGCTTATCAGAGAGGTATTGTTCCGGAGAAACTCATATTGTTTCCGGGAGAAAACATCCATAACTATACGGATATGTCGACACTCCAAATGAGATAGTTGATAAGAGCTGTTGCCTCAGACTGAAAACAAATAAAAAATCGCTTCTTCTGAAACCCAAGAGGATCACAGATCCTTCTTTGGAGCCGAGAAAGTTTACTTCAAACTCATTTGACAGGCTTTGTATGACATTCTTGCTGTTTTCCTGGTAAAACCCACTAATAGGAGATTTGGTTCGTCGCCTGATTGGGTAGTCTTTTGGTTTACATGTAATCTCTCACACAAGATTTAATAACAATTTCATGAAATGTGAGCGATATTTGAGCGTATAAGAAAAAGGAAAACAAAATGTAATCATATTATAAGTATATAATGTTCATATAACGTGCTTATTTCTATCATTACAATTACAAAAACTCTTTAAAGCAACGGCCCATCGACACTTAATGCAATTATTTTTTGTATACATTCCTTCTGTTGCTTAGCTCTTTTCATCCTTGCCATGGAAAATACCTCTTTGAATAATATAATAAATCTAGAATGATAAAGAATGAAATCATTTATTTCAGTTTAAACGAGATATTTTGCCCATATTGCTTAGGTCCGTGCAAAGACTGCCCATTGAACAAAAATATACCTCAGCATTTCATTTTACTATTGCCAGTAATCGCATTATTATTATTACTGCCGTTTGGGGTGGTCATAGCAGTGGTGTTGTTGTAGTATAATTTCATATGTTACTGGTTTCATGATTAATTTAGCTTTTATGCTAAAAAGATACTTTATCATAAGATTAAATTTTCGGTCTCAAAGATATAACTCTTCCAGTATATTCAATAGATATTTAAGATTTTTCAATCAAAATGTTAAAGAACAAATATATCTATTCTAACGTGGTAAGTTTAAGGTAACGCCATAAAGCTGAAGAATAATTATATTCCTTCATGGAATGTAATTATTTCATGGAAGTACTTATACTGAAAACTAAAATACTGACTTTTCGGTAGTTTTGTTAGAATTTCATTTATGACATTACTTTGTGAAAAGTACGGCAGGTTTTCTATGAAATGTATCGAGCCCTTTAAAACTGAGAAACTTTGCCCCTTATGAAATTCACTTTCATTCGAGGAAGGTTGAATAGCTATCATTATTCGTATAAAAGCGTAATACGTCAGAAACTTGACAACCGAAAAAATCTACATTTGGAAAGAATGAAGTGAAGAGTTGATTCAGAATTATTCTTCTATTCATTTTTTATGCTTGCATGAAATTATGTCTACTTTTGTTCAGCAGAGAATGAGCGAAAAATAAAACATAATAAAACAACAGTGTAAAGGAGACAAAGGTGAATTTAAGGAGACATAAAGTTTTAAATGATTAAATGAGTCAAAAGTAGCAAGTGATGTCAGATATGGCCAGTGAGCAATCGTTGGAGATAGCTAGAAAAGATGGAAATGAATAAACAGTTCGCGGGGATTATATAAATAAATGTAAGAGGGAATATCTAAATATGTTATGAGAATATTCGTGAATGAACAATGGAACTTCAAGTGGGTAAGGTTGAAGGTGTGGAGGAGGAAAAGTATTTCACCGGATATGTACATGTCTCTGGACAAATCAAGAATGAGCCGATCTTCTTCTTCTTCTTCTTCTTCTTCTTCTTCTTCTTTCTTCTTCTTCTTCTCTCCTCCTCCTCCTCCTCCTCCCTCCTCGGGAATAATGCACGTTTTCAGCCGAGACGCCAATTTGTGCTGAAGCTTTTCCTTGTTGAAAGGAGGCAGAGAATTCGTAAATAATAACCTTACACTGGATGCTCGCGAGAAAGGTCTCATTTGGGATTTCAGTGAGCTCTAAATGCGAGGGAACTCTTCTTACAAATTTTAGACTTTCTCCTATTTTGATTAAGCTTAAAATCGTGAAAGGTCAAGGAAAGATTTTGCAGTCATGATTGTTACGAATATTGCTATTTGACACATAAGTATGCCTGTAAAATAGTACTTTACACTTAACTATACTGTATTTAAATTATCTACAGTACAAATACTTCGAAAAGATACTCGAGTAGTTTGCTGTAATATGTATCAAATTTATAACCGACTCTTTAATTTCTTAAAATTTTACTGCCAGAGTGGGTACATAGCAATCGATGATAATAATAATAATAATAATAATAATATAATAATAATAATAATAATAATAATAATATAATAATAATAATAATAATAATAAGGCGATACTCAAGTCAAACTCAATGGAGGAAATATGATAAAAGCCATAAACACATGGGCAGTGCCAGTAATCAGATACAGCGCAGAAATAGTGGAATGGACGAAGGCAGAACTCCGCAGCATAGATCAGAAAACCAGGAAACATATGACAATACACAAAGCACTACACCCAAGAGCAAATACGGACAGACTATACATAACACGAAAGGAAGGAAGGGGGGAGAGGGACTACTAAGTATAGAGGACTGCGTCAACATTGAGAACAGAGCACTGGGGCAATAATCTGAAAAACCAGTGAAGACGAGTGGCTAAAGAGTGCATGGGAAGAAGGACTAATAAAAGTAGACGAAGACCCAGAAATATACAGAGACAGGAGAAAGACAGACAGAACAGAGGACTGGCACAACAAACCAATGCACGGACAATACATGAGACAGACTAAAGAACTAGCCAGCGATGACAATTGGCAATGGCTACAGAGGGGAGAGCTAAAGAAGGAAACTGAAGGAATGATAACAGCGCGGCACAAGATCAGGCCCTAAGAACCAGATATGTTCAAAGAACGATAGACGGAAATAACATCTCTCCCATATGTAGGAAGTGCAATATGAAAAATGAAACCATAAACCACATAGCAAGTGAATGCTCGGCACTTGCACAGAACCAGTACAAAAAGAGGCATGATTCAGTGGCAAAAGCCCTCCACTGGAGCCTGTGCAAGAAACATCAGCTACCTTGCAGTAATAAGTGGTACGAGCACCAACCTGAGGGAGTGATAGAAAACGATCAGGCAAAGATCCTCTGGGACTATGGTATCAGAACGGATAGGGTGATACGTGCAAACAGACCAGACGTGACGTTGATTGACAAAGTCAAGAAGAAAGTATCACTCATTGATGTCGCAATACCATGGGACACCAGAGTTGAAGAGAAAGAGAGGGAAAAAAGGAAAAAATGGATAAGTATCAAGATCTGAAAATAGAAATAAGAAGGATATGGGATATGCCAGTGGAAATCGTACCCATAATCATAGGAGCACTAGGGCACGATCCCAAGATCCCTGAAAAGGAATCTAGAAAAACTAGAGGCTGAAGTAGCTCCAGGACTCATGCAGAAGAGTGTGATCCTAGAAACGGCACACATAGTAAGAAAAGTGATGGACTCCTAAGGAGGCAGGATGCAACCCCGGAACCCCACACTATAAATACCACCCAGTCGAATTGGAAGACTGTGATAGAGTAAAAAAAAAAAAAAAAAAAAAAAATAATAATAATAATAATAATAATAATAATAATAATAATAATAATAATAATATATATTGGAAGGAGACCCTCTTTCAAACAAGTTTTATTGAAAGATATTGCTGCCTCAGCTGCATTCAACTTGTAAATAGTCTTCTCTATTTTTCTAACAATAGCTTTCTCTCTGCTACTACAACTGGCGAGTATTGCGCCGATATTACTCATCGGAGGAGTCAATTTCGGGGATATTGCTTAAAATTTATTTAATTGTCACAGTAAACGAACAAATAAAAATATAAGTCGATCTAGTGGCCAACGTTTCTCTCGGTACATCCGAGTAGAATTAAACAGTAGTTTTTCTAGCATATGGATTCAGGAGTCGCCGTTAGGCTTTATTTATTTATTTACTTTTTTTTTTTTTTTTTTTTTTTTTGTCGGCGATGTTTCGACAAGCCTGTTAGCCATTCTCTAGACAAGTGAGACGAATATGCAAACAAGGAGTGTGGGGTGGCGGTATATATGGGGGAGAGCAGAGCTTACATTATTTGAAAGAAGTAAGGAAGTTTGAAAGAAGGCCCGGACATATTAATAGATAGATGTATTTATGGGACGTATGGATGGTATAAAACGTTTTAGAAAGCTGCGAAAAAAAAATAAATAGAGAAAGATTGGTTGCAAGAGAGGGAAAATATCTCCAAAAAGCAAAATGAAAGTTTGTTTGTTATGTTTATTTGTAATGTTTTCACGCTGCATGGAACCAGTGTTATTCAGGAACGGGACCAACGGCTTTACGTGACTTCCGAACCATGTCGAGAGTGAACTTCTATCACCAGAAATACACTTCTATGACCCCTCAATGGAATGGCCGAAATCGAAATAGCGGCCACCGAGGTGGCAGGCCAAGACCATACCGACCATGCCACTAAGGCGCTAATAATGAAAATGAACGGGGAAATTAGAGGAAGGAGCAGAAGAATACGTTTGGGCTTGAGCTACTGTGGGGTTTTGAAGGACTCTGCGTAACTTGAGTATTGGAGCGAGTAAGAGCACCCTTCAGATGCATTCGAGAATGAGTTAATATCTCGAATTTCAGAGAAGGCTATAGGAGGAAGATTTTTTTTTTTTTTTTTTTTTTTTTTTTTTGCGTAAGGGAAGAATATGACTGTCCTGCTTCTTTTTCCACAATTACTGCTGCCTTTTTCCATTTTTTTCCTTATTTCTTTTCTTTTCTCCAGTCCTCGAATAAACTGAGAAAGATGGGGCGCTTTCAATGGAGTTGCATTTGGTGTCTGAAGCTCTTGCGTGTTGAAAATAGAGAGGATTTTATGTTAATGACAAATTTCCCCTTCGACTTCGGTAGTGAAATGTCATTTGAGGTTTCACTGATTTTAAAGTAAATGGAAACCATTTTGTAATAGGGGTAGTCTTTTTTATTACTTTGTTTATGAACGAATTTTTTTCAGGCTTAGTCTTTTTATTAATTTATTTGGAATCAAATACGTAAAACCTCTCTCTCTCTCTCTCTCTCTCTCTCTCTCTCTCTCTTTTCCAAAATCCAGTTTTAGCTGTTTCCCAGAAAGGTATTTAATATGAATACAAAAATAATTCAATATCTCTGGTATTGTTTAAGTGACTTACTTTTCAGAGTGCTTTTTGTACATATGAATGATATACTGGGTGCAGGAATTTGTTGGCTACCGATGCGAATATGTTTTTGCGTGCTGTGGAATCCCTTCAAATAACCTGACATTTTACCTGGACGCTTTGATGAAAAGTTATATAATGCCATTTTCATGTCACTGGAATTCTTTTATTTCATTTTTACTGTACCGAAACTATTTTATAAAAGGATTAGCTTCTTTAGCCTAACACAAAAATAACATATCAACGAAATACTTATGCAGTAGTCATTATTATTATTATTATTAATAAAAACTTACGTCTTTAAATTTCATCCCATATAAAACTTATTTTTAAAATATCAGTCTTACTGGAAATGGGATCTTTTCTGACGGCCTGGTACGGCCGGGTCCCAACGCCATTCAAATGCTAATTTCTCCAAAAGTATCGAAAGGTCTTTCGGCAGATAAAACCTTACGTCTTTCGATTTCATCCCATATAAGATTTATTCAAGACTATTTGAAATGGAATTAACAATAATAACTATGTACCAGAGAGTTCAGAGATACCTAGTTAATTTTATTTGTGGCTTAACTTGAAGCTTCGCGAGTTATCGCCTTTAGGGCGTCCTGCCGGTTATTATTATTATCATTATTATTACATGAAATCAATTCACATTGAACAAGCAAGCACACTGGAGCCACTGGCTTGAAATTTCAAGCTTCCAAAGATTGTTGGTTTCAACCTCCCAACGCAGACCCTACACTGCGTCAGTAACTGATCATGATACAGAGCCAGTCATTTTTCATCGCTATGGGGGCAGACGCGAACCTGCGCCATCTGAATGGGATGCCACGTTACTAGCAACCATACCAACGGACTTGATAATCGTGCCTAGCTATTTCAGTGATTGAATTGTTTTCCTTTCTTTTTTGACGAAGCAGATCAATACCCAATACCCAAATACTACCATAAATGAATAGGAGGAGCGACCAAAAGGATATGATGGGCAAGTGAGCAGGAGTATATTATAGAAACGAATCCTTTAGAAAATCATTTGTATGATTCTCGCTTGACTTCTGTGACTCCAGAAAGCCAAGGAAATAAAAGTGGAAAGATTAATACAGAGTGACAGAGAACAGACACAGACATAATGAAGAGATAATTAATCAATGTAAGACAAAAAAATGATAAACTTATATATCATCATGAGTCATCAAAATAAAATGTATTTATGGAAGGTTAGAAAGAGCTGTGAAAGGACAGGCTGGGTCTCTGGTCATGCATCATTAAAAGGAAGCACATCCCCGAGGTCTATTCAGCGACGAGCTAATGGCCTGAGCATCTCAACAAAGCATCTAAACTTTAGACTTTTCTGTCATGGAAAAACTCGACTCTGCTAGAGTTGTTCTGTGATTGTTTATACCGCTGCAAATTTCCTCTTTTCATCTTTTGTCACCTTTTGGAGGAAAGAGGCAGGAGAGGAAAACAAATGAGATTTTTCATCGAAAACGAGCACGAGTAAAGGTGCTAAAGAGATCATTACGTTATTATAAACGTTGAGCAAGAGCACCACATGAAACAGGATGACCTCAGTGCTTATAAACGGGGGGGAGCAATTGCATACCCCTGCTCTATTCAAGAACAAGTTGATGGCTAAAGTATCGGAGGAAAGCAGCTAAGAGAAGAGTCTTTGTTGTGAAGGAAAAACAATGAGGCTCGGCTATTTTTTTTCCCCAGAGATCGTTGCTACTGCATTTTTTCTTCTCTTTATCTTTCATCTCTGAGATGGAAGGGAAAGAAGATCTTCTTTCCTGGAGAATGCATATATTTTGTGGGTGAAACTCTTCATGAAAATAACGAGGAAATTCCCGTGCTAGAACATGGAAAGACGCCCTTAATTATAGAAATTCTATTTTAAAACAAATAAAAAGCACTGCTGGATTAATTCTACCTACATACATTTACTGTTTGGTATTTTTTTGTCTCTCGACGGAATATCGATAAGGGACGTCGAGTCACCAGATTTACGGAGCAAAATCTCCATATGGACAAAATATTGAATTCGTGTAAAACATTCCTTGTTGGCTGTGGCACGAGAGATCATCAGTAAATTATTTGCCTTAGAGAGAAAAGGTAATAATGATGCGTATTTCAAACAATTGCCATATCAGGTCCAAAATTTCATTCTATTTTCACCTACCAGTACGCAACTTTTTACCTACATAATATGAAATGAGCCTATTTTTCTTCCTCTTTCTTCTACTGTTTGCTTAGTAATCCAAGAAGCACATTTGATTTTCTAATTATTTTGTGGTTAATGATAATGTTCTTCGAAAGGGAATTAAGAACTATCTAAACAAAAGAAAGTAGAAAAACATTATTTCAATGAAAATAGATACGAGGAAGCAAGGGTACGCTGTGAACGACCCGGACATATGAAAGGCGTATTCGTAGAAGTAACAAAGAAAGGAATCAGTATAAAACCACCGAGGCTATAATGACTGTAGAGTAAAGAAACAAAAACAGACATGGCAGAAAAACATTAAAAATGGGCAGAGATACAAAGTCTCAGTAAAGCAAAGGAATTGAAGGGTAGGAGAAGACAAGCAAACAGATTGTGTGGGGGGCGGTCGTATTGAGGTGGGGTGTGTGTCAACAGAAATCAAGAAATGATTACTGAGATCTGTGGGTGTGGGGGTTGTGGGTGGATGTGAAGAGTACTACGAGGCCAAGTGCGTACTACATACACACTTCAGGACCATCCAGGAACGAGCTGATGACTGGAACACAAGATGAAAGAGGCGGAAAGAGGAAAATACGACTTGCCTGTTTTTCTTCTCTGCATCTTTGTTGTTGCTGCAATTTCCCACTTTTCCTTTTCTTCTCTTCTCATCTCTGGGAAAATTGAGAAGGAAGAGACGTTTTCAGCGGAGGTCCATTTCGCCGCTGAAGCTTTTCCGTGTTAAGAGCCGAAAGGGAATTCGTAAAAGACAACTTTTCGCTGGATGCTCGTGAGAGAAGTCTCATTCGAGGATTCGCGGAGTTCTGAATGAAAAGGAATCTTTTTTTTTTTTTTTTTCCTCGATCTTAGCCTTTCTCTTATTTTACTTAAGAGGGGAATACATGAAAGATCGTGGTAAGATTTTCGGAAATGGTATGGACTAGACCAGATTTCAGTTCCAAATACTTCTCCTGAAGATACTTCCGGTGAAAGGGAAAACATATCATTATTTCTATTTTTCATTTCATGGAAATATTTTGTATGTTGCTTCCTGCTCTCCAGAACCATATTAGGAGAGCATAGAGTTGTAAAGTAATCTGATGCTGAAAGATTTGAATATAGAGATTTGTTTACAATTTCTCACTAAAGTAACCTAATTATCATAAGATAACTAGGCATTAATAGCTATTAAGAAAGCACCACCAAGAATTATTCGAAATCACAATATAGTACTGTGCATATGTTCCAAGGTTTAGAAGTTCAATGGCATATGTTTTCAACTGACATAATACGTCTAAATATTTTGAATTAAGACTTCTTTGAGTTATACACAAAAGTAATTTCCAGATTACTTGACGACCTAATACTTATTGTCGTTATCGAAAACTACATAACTGTTATGTTGTTCATCTGCTTAATCATCTATAGTTAATAAAAACCTGCCCTGCAGCATATGCTTGATATTTTCTAGGACCGGATAAAGATAATTAATTCTTTCAGTTAATGACATTTCCGTGTTTCTTCTTTTCTTTACATAAGAATTTTGGTTATTTCAAGTGGAATGCTACTCATTTTCAAACTAATAATGAGTAATATGCTCTTAATTGTGATGGATATCACAATTTATTTTAAGGAAAGATTTCTTTTTATGAACATCATAGGCATTTTGCTTATTACAAAGATGCAGTTCGTAATGATATCGCTTCTCGTTTAAATTAGACAGGTGAATCTTTTAATGTATTAATATGGGGAATGTTGGTGAAAAATTCTATTGTCAGCTAAAATGAAGGAAGCTTTAGCTGGTGTAATGGTAATGGCGCAAAAGCTCAGAACATATACGTGGGTAGTTGAAAAGAATTAGGAGTGAAAATGTGTTCAAGTGTATAAGACGGTACGATAGAAATCACCAATGATGTTTTCGAAGTACATTTTCTAAAATTGGATATGATGATGCAATTAATTACAATGCCAGAAGACAGGATACTGATGATTTGATTGTAGAGGTGACATAAATAAAACTTACTTAAAATCACAGGTAACTGAAAGCTTGACGGTAAAACTTACTTTACATCCCATTTAGAATAATAATAATAATAATAATAATAATAATAATAATAATAATAATAATAATAATAATAATAATAATGCAACCAATTAGAGCAAAACCAGACTGCGGAAAGAAATTTTTCTGTTATTTAAGCTATGTCATATCTCTGAAAATTAATATAAACTGTTAACTAAATCCAGTAGTAGATTATATTAATTACGGTAAAGACAAAACTCCTCCAAGAGCACCCTCTCTCTCTCTCTCTCTCTCTCTCTCTCTCTCTCTCTCCTCTCTCTCTCTCTCTCTTCATTTTTGCTATGTCAAAGATAAAGGAAGAATTATTCAGATAATGCAACAGCGCTGTAATTGAAACGCATGTTGACGCCACATTTATTCACTTTTTCATCCATATACAAAGACTAATTGTGGGTTAAACATTAATTATCAGTGATAATTAAATTTTAATTTTTAAATGTGAAGTAAAACCATGACCTCTGAAGATGATCCTGTCAACTGATGTAGTTGATGTTAGTACAAAAACATACAAAACTTCAATGGGGGAAGTTTTGAATTTGAATTTGAAGAAACTCTTTAAAACTTACAGTACGGACAAAGAACACCAGAAGCATTTCCAAAGAAAAACTGAATTAAAAATACCATCAGAGAAAAACGATTGCAGAAAAATCATTACCATGTCAGTGTAGTATATCTTACTTTTATATTTTATATAAAAACGAGAGAGAGAGAGAGAGAGAGAGAGAGAGAGAGAGAGAGAGAGAGAAGAGAGTACAAGACTCTATTTAAAAGAGTTAGATTAGTTTTCTTTGGTTCGGTACAAACTTAGTAATAACTTGTCATTCCTTCGTCACTGAAAAGCTACAAGTCATATTATTCAAAGGAGCTAATTAAGTGCATGAAAGCAAAACTTCTCTACGATTAACAAGATTTAATTTTAAGGACCCAATCGCAGATAGAGGTTACAGCAGATCCCTCCGCCAGACACGAACCAGCTGGGAGCTTGGCCACTTTTTCATCAGATACGAATGTAATTGGAGTGAGAGTAATGCCCATTTTTCGTTCTGAAGTCT
>NC_087204.1:85157939-85210439 GCF_015104395.2 Macrobrachium nipponense
TAGAGCAGTTTCTGTTTTATTAATTGTCTTTTCATCTTTCTCATAATATTTCGAATCCATGATGGCTTCATTTAATGATGAAAGTAAATAATGACTGAAAATGAAGGGCTATCAGTCCAATGGAGGTGGTATTTTATCTTAATTTACTGGACACTTAACCAACATTCTATTACTTTCCAATGTAAGTTATTTAAATTTATTTCGTGCTCAAACATCAGGGCACATGGATACACTTTTAAAAAAATCGAAAAGTGAATTTTAAAGAATATAGGAGAAAGTTTAAGTGATAAAGAAAAAACATACCATTTTGTAATGATGTGGAAGATGCTCTTATCCTGTTATAAATTCATTCTTATGAGATTATGTAACCCATGTTATTAAAGACTTCGATAGTGTTACTTGAGAGTACTCAGTCAACGGAGACGAGTATGGCGAAGAATTGGAAGGTGAAGGTGGAAACAGAGAACGAGAATTGGCAGCGGGAAGAGAAAATGGCAATTGTTTGTCAGTCGCGACAGAAAACGGGAACTGATAACTGAAACCCCGTGGCTGAAGGCGGGTGGGTGCGAAGCTAACTGAAGCGACCAAGAGTATCTCGGTCCTATTGAGGGACGAGTCGACGACTAAAGTATCAGATGAAAGCCGCCAGAAGAAGGGCCTTTGTTGGTGGGGAAAAAAATCCCACTCCGCTATTTTTCTTCCCGCCGTCGCTGTTGCTGCAATTTTCCAATTTTTCTCTTCTTTCATCTTTGTGAAAATCGGGAATGAAGAGTTGTTTTAACGATGGCGCGTGTATTTTGCCGCTGGAACTGGCCGTGATAAGAGAGTTTATAAAAAGGAATCGTAAATGAAGAGCCAACTTCGAAACTGATGATAATACGAGTGTTCATTTCTGAATTACCTTATTCCCTTTTAATATTTTACATGTCCATGCACGCTTACTACTTTACACTGAAAATAAAAATCAACGTTCAGCATTCCACTGTATATTTCAATATACATGCATTTTGGCCGAAATCTGTTCGCATGATCTGTCGAATTTCTTAAATATTATTTCTCTTATTACTTCTCGGTCACATAAAAAATGCTATAACCTGATGTATGTCATTTTTAAATTATATTGCTATATTACCGCTTTCTTATGAATTTAAAATTGTGAATATTAATGTTAATAAAGAAAATACTGCATGAGTATTCAAGTTTCAACTGACGAAAAGCCGGTGACAGATCTAATGTGAAAATATTGCAAGACCCAATATCTGTAGGTGGAGAGCGGAAGATTTTCCTCTGCCGCCTACGCCCCCCCCCCCCCCCCCCCCCCACCCTCCCTCCCTCCACACCCCCAACCCAAAAAAAAAAAGAAAAAAAAAATTTTTGTTGTGTCCTGTGAAGATTCAAGCAGAAAGAAATCTTGTGAAAGAAATCGAAATATCTCATACTCCACTGAATTTTTTTCTTCACTGTAATAAACTATCGTAAACCTGGGAAATTATATTAATTTTCCAAATTCTGCTGTTCTTTAGTAGTTGATTGCATTCGTAGGACAAATATGCATATACGTCGTTTATGTGACCTACAAACATCAGCGAGTAGATTTTAACCCCGAAAAATAAACGAACACCAAACACTAATTTTAAAGATTTTTTCACAAATAATAAATATTCAATATAACAAACTGTAAGGAGAACAAACAACATAGCTTAAACTTTACAATTAAGCTAAAAGTAACCTTGATAAAATTCTACAGGGTCTGTACCTCATGTCGAAGGAAATGATAAATTCACGAAATTTATGGGGATCCAAAGTTACTATGGACTAATATGACAGATTGGGAACGTTTAAAACAAAAAAACTAAAAAAATAACACAATATTGGAAAACAAACACCTCAGGGAAGCGAAATGGTTCGCAATTATATAAAAAATCTCAATAACCAAGCGCAAAAAATGAGGAACAACGGTTTGAAGCACAAACAAATACAAAACTGCACCGACTAGTAAGCCTCCCAAAAAATAAATAAATAAAAAAGTACACAAAACTGGCTACAAAATCCACTATTACTTTGTTGTGAAAATTCACAATAGCTTTAGTTTTGATACTTGGAGAAATTTCCTGATAAAAAATAGGATTTTTAAGATATTTCTAAGGGATCTAAGAGCCTTTGGAACGCGCGTGGTCTCCAGGCTCCATTAACTTTTTCAGACCTTAAACCCCTCAGGGAACCTATCATTTTGATATCGCTTACTCGGGGAGTAAGCCTACAGACTATTTTGTTGTTATTGTTTGGAATGGGGGGGGGGGGGGGTGGGGGGGGGGGGGGCGTGTAAAAAAAAGTCTCTGAAGGAAACTAACATGGTCTGAAAAAGGTGTTTCACGCTGAGTTAAAGATACTGGAATTTTAGGATAGGATATCTTTTTTTTTTATTAGAATGAAAATTAAAAAATAAATAATGTGCTCCTTAATTAGTGTACTGAATTTAGGCTATGTTTCCACGTATAACTGAGACTATATGTCTATTTTGTTTGATCATTGCTGTCATTATGAGTAGTACTAAGTATGTATATCAATTACGAAGACCACTTCACATTAAGTTAAGAATGTAATGTTTACAACTTATGCGTGAGGGGAAAATCTTACACACGTCCAGAGTAAGCTGGAGGTCGGATCACGCCTTGTTTTTAAATACGATAACTTACATTTATGGAAAAAAGTAGTGAAAACTATAGATTTGTTGAAGGTCGGTTCAAAATACCACACAGCTGTTAGAAGTTCATGTAATGAAAACATTAAGATCGTAAACACAGGAAATGAAAAATCTACTGTTAGAAACTCCAATAACTTTGGTGGGGATTTATGAAAAATCTATTCTTGCTTTCGTGGAGATATAGCGATGAAATATAATCTTTCATCTGAACAAAATATCCTTCTCTGATTCCGGGGCCTGTAAAACACGCAATGAATAATATCTGATCTCTAGTATCTAGTTTTTTTTTAATGGTAAGATCTGAGGTAACCAGTAATTCTATTCTTTGAAAGAATTATGAAATGGAAAGATAAATCTAAAGTAGAATCTGTTTTGGAAAGAAATTCAGACAGTAGGTAAATGTCAGTTATTTGCGGTGGGCTTAACCGTTTACTAAAAGTAAGGCTACAAGACTGCAGCTGTACTTTTTCCTTATTACCAAGACATGGTCACAGCAACTGTCACCATACCTTAATAATAAGAGG
This sequence comes from Macrobrachium nipponense, assembly GCF_015104395.2. NCBI lineage: Eukaryota > Metazoa > Arthropoda > Malacostraca > Decapoda > Palaemonidae > Macrobrachium > Macrobrachium nipponense. Next base: position 85,161,168 of record NC_087204.1, read on the forward strand.
AAAGAACTTACATCTCAACTGTTTGTTCATATATATATATAATATATATATATATATATATATATATATATATATATATATATATAATATATATATATACATACATATATACATACATACTTACATACATATATATATATATATATATTATATATATATATATATATATATATATATATATATAACAAACCAGCAGGGAAGCACCATCTACATATCAGTAAGGACACCAAGGCCAAAACCCGGAACAACATTTTGTACAGCTTTATTGGGACATGTTTTGAGTAGTACTATCACTCGTTATCAACTACAAAATTAAAATGGATGACATTATAATTCTTGCAATCAAATTCATAATAATAAAATGACATGTATAAAAATTATAAGAGTACTTTAAAAGATAGCTAATACTTAAAAAAGTAAATAAATGGCTAAATGAAACAATTGAGTAGATAAAATAAAATAAAGCAGAATGCAAATCTAAGTCACAAAAACGAAAGGTACAAAAGAACAGTAAATATACTAAGTCGATATACAAACCAGCAGGATGCAGACTAAAAACACAAAAGTGAGGTCACAGCTACATTTCTAGCCAAGGAAGGCTTTATCTTAACAGAATATAAAACTTCTAAAAGTCGAGGTCTGTAGCAAACTGGGCAGAGGTTAAAATAGAAAAATCATCGATATGTAAAGGGTAACCAGACTCCTCGCTGTGTTCCCTAATTGCACTTTAACTAGGTCTTGAAAGATAATTGCCTGTACGAAATGACCTACCAAGGTGTTCGAACCATCTCATCCAAGCTGATCTGGTAGTTTTTCCAACGTAAGTGGCATCACAACCACTTCACTGCCATTTATAGATCAGATTGGACCGAAGGCTTGTTGGTATGGGGTCTTTAATCTTAAAGAAATTTCCTAATTTATTTTGTAACGTAAAATATATTTTGATATCTAGCTGAAGGTAAATTCTATATTAATATGCGCCGTTAACTACAAATTAGTATACCATGACTCCTTTCATTTTATCAACTGCCAAAGAAACTGTAATTTTTTATAACTATTATGTAATTTTTTATAACTATTATGAAGTCTCTTTTCACTCAAATTCCACAGGATGAGATGATTGACATCTGTCTTAATGAGCTGTTTACAAATAATAATGATACTGTCAACGGGTTCAACAGGTCTCAGTTAAAGGAACTTTTAGTCCTAGCTACTAAAGAATGTTATTTTTTGTTTAACAGTTTTTTATATAAACTGTTAAACAAAAAGGAGTCGTGACCAGATCCCTCGTTTTTTAGAGTACCTTAATAGTAAGCAAATTAATAGAGAATTTACGTACATCTGAAGTCGAAGATAATCATATACTTGCTTTTCTAGATATTCAAGTAAAAAATCTTAATAATAAATTTCACACTTCAGTCTTTAGAAAGCCTTCTTTGACAGGTCTTATGTCTAAATTTCATCAGCTACACCTTTGAAATATAAGATGAATTTAATATTTACGCTAGTTACAAGAGCATATAAAATTTGTTCTAGCTATTTGAATTTACACGAAGAATTGGAATTTCTAAGGTCACTCTTAAAAAACAATGGCTGCCCGTTAAATTACGTGAATACATATGAGCTGATTCGATACAGTTTTGAATATGCCTTTTCCGTGATAGTCTAAAGTCCCCTGAAACCGTTATAAGTGATACTGTGTGTATGTGTAACAAAACAAGGCAACCGCCAAAGACGTTACAAGTTGGCGTGGCTAAGGCAGTTCAAAGAGTGCCACGCATCTCTATATCCCTTCTTGATTGGCCCTTGTGTCTAAGGAGCCAAAATAACCAATCAGCTTCTTGAATAAAGATGCCATCTGAAAGGGGGCATTTGAAACAGAGGCCGCACCATCGGTCAGGGCAGTTCGTCAGCGGGTCGCATAGAGAACAGACAAACTGGGTCGAGACACGAGTGCCCAGTGCCCGCAGTCCCATTCCCCGTCGGCCGCCACGCAAAGACGTGTATAGTCATGAGTGTCAATAACAGTCTAACCTGCCGTCCGGTTGTGCACTAATATAGTTAACGTAATAATTACAGGCCACCTGTGTAGCTAAGAAGAATACACCTGTGTTAAACGTTTCATCGATTATTATTTTTGCATGTCCTACATTTCATGCACGTAAACTTATCTCTCTCCTGTTTATTCCTTCATATCCCGAACCCACAAATGACCGAGATCAGGTCACATATATTGGTAAACAACTTTCAAAATTATATGTAAACAAACAACTTGAAACTACCGTTAACGTCAAGAAACCTGTTATTTATCTACCTTTAACTTTTACTGGAACTCATAGTTACGATCTAAAAAAGCAATTAATTTCTATTTTGTCCATTGGTTACCCTCAGCTAGATATCAAAATATATTTTACGTTACAAAATAAATTAGGAAATTTCTTTAAGATTAAAGACCCCATACCAACAAGCCTTCGGTCCAATCTGATCTATAAATGGCAGTGAAGTGGTTGTGATGCCACTTACGTTGGAAAAACTACCAGATCAGCTTGGATGAGATGGTTCGAACACCTTGGTAGGTCATTTCGTACAGGCAATTATCTTTCAAGACCTAGTTAAAGTGCAATTAGGGAACACAGCGAGGAGTCTGGTTACCCTTTACATATCGATGATTTTTCTATTTTAACCTCTGCCCAGTTTGCTACAGACCTCGACTTTTAGAAGTTTTGTATTCTGTTAAGATAAAGCCTTCCTTGGCTAGAAATGTAGCTGTGACCTCACTTTAGTGTTTTTAGTCTGCATCCTGCTGGTTTGTATATCGACTTAGTATATTTACTGTTCTTTTGCACCATCCGTTTTTGTGACTTAAATTTGCATTCTGCTTTATTTTATTTTATCTACTCAATTGTTTAATTTAGCCCTTTTTTCAATTTTTTAAGTATTAGCTATCTTTTAAAGTACTCTTATAATTTTTATACATGTCATTTTATTATTATGAATTTGATTGCAAGAATTATAATGTCATCCATTTTAATTTTGTAGGTTGATAACGAGTGATAGTACTACTCAAAACATGTCCCAATAAAGTTGTACAAAATGCTGTTCCGGGTTTTGGCCTTGGTGTCCTTACTGATTATTTAATATATATATATATATATATATATATATATATATATATATATATATATATATATATATATTATATGTATATATATATAATATATATATATATATATATATATATATAGATTTATATATATATATATATATATATATATATATATATATATATATATATATATATATATATATAATTCACGAAATTTAATTCGTTAATGACAAAATCGTCTATCATCATCATAAATATAAGTGACTTCGGCGATGTCGTAAAGAACATAGGTTAACACCTCTAATCGGCCGTTGTTTTAGAATTATGGCACGGTAAAATACGCGGAATTATCCTTCGTGAAATTATTTGCCATGATAAATATAAGTACAAGACATTATATCACCAAATTTAAATGTATCAAAAAATTTCATATGTAAACTAAAAAATTGAGGAGCGAGCTTAAATAAGTATTTCAATAAACTGCTAGGTGAACAAAACTGATGCAGTCAAATAAGCAGATAATTCAGTAAAATTATCAAACTAACCATTGTCAACTGACAGACAGATTTTTATAACATCGCCTAATTCTTTGCTGCTGGAATAATTGAAGGAATATACAATGAAACTAACTCATATTAAATTCGAGACCCTTCAAAATGAGTTCGTCTCCTACTGAATATGAACTTTGTGATATTTCTCTCTACCAAGCCTCACTGTTCGAGTCAGAATATTGGTTTAGAGCCACCACGAAGCTCAACAGCATTTTCTTTTTTATTTTAGTAGACTCAGGTTATACAACAAACCTCAAATTCTGAGTTAAGATAAGGACCTGAAATTATGCCCGTGAATAAGTCATAACAGTCGTTGAAAAAAACCGTTATGAAAAAATTACTACATAAAATTATGAATAAAAATATGTATATTTTCTATCCCATGCCACAATAAGACAAATTGTTTACCCAGTCCTGTCTATAGTAACGCTGAATAATTATCTTTGAAACCTTCTAAGCGTCCATTTTAAAATTTTCGGCTTAGCTGAGTCTATAAATAAAAATAAAAGGACCGACGGCAAACAGTCATTATCCATTCAGCTTCCACAAATAGAAATAAAGAACATTTGGTTCTATTTTTGTTTCCCTTGACATATTAATATTATTGGTTTATTGAATTGGTATTGGTGAGCAAGATTTTCCCCTCAGGCATAAGTTGTAAACATTATATTCCTAACTTTTAACGTAAATTAAAACGTGCTAAAATCTGTGGTCAAATAGAACGTTGTTTCACCAACGAAAATGAAAAATACGCTATATATTATTGAAAATAATTTTCATTTATTTTTTACATTTACAATCTACTAAATGAATCATACATAGCCTATCCTAAAATTCCCGCATCTTTAACTCAATGTGAAACGCTTTTCCAGACTTTTTTAGGCTCTCCATAGACCTTTCCTACCCCATAACAACAACAAAATAGTAGCTTGGAGGCTTACTCCCCGAGTAAGCTGAAATGAAAATTCTCTCCCTTTCTATATCAAAGCCACACAAAGCGTTCGCAACTGCTGTTGTTTACTGACCGTTCTATACTTAATTGTTTCTTCTTTCTCATGACGTATTAGGATTCCGAATGCTCCTTGTTATTTTCATGTTAACTAACTCGTCTCAGTGATGAGATGATAGACATTTCAATAAATCAATGTCGAGACTGCCGAGATCACGAAGCCATTTTGTTATAATAAGTCGATATAAATTCAAAATCAACAGATTTACTTTAGTGATAAGATTCTGATCGAACTGAATTGTTTGAAATTGTAGCACTTAAACGAGAATAGACGGTACATACGTTTTGCTAAATTATCTGCCAGAATGCTAATACCGTAACGCCACCGTACCCAATACTTGCAAACACATCATTTTAAACGGTTGATAACTCCTAGGCAGAATAATTGTTATTGTATTTTTAATAATTTGAGCCTATTATTAGCTACCTAATCCATGAGGAAAAGTTCAAAAATTCCTTCATTTTACCGGAGATATTTGACAAGCTTAAAGTTTACTCCATGGAAAAAATTTCGTTTGAATGACTGTATTAGGAAGAGGAAACCAAACTCGTATGGAAGGATCCCCTCGAGATATTCCATTACGGGAATCCTGTTTTAAATCTTAAATGAAATCGCGACAGACATCGGGGGACGGTTAGGATTAATACACACACACGGCCATAATTAATAGAAAATTATACGTGGCCATTCTCCGTTACCTGGTGTTTACCTCTGTGTGTGTGTGTGTGTGTGTGTGTGTGAGAGAGAGAGAGAGATAACCATTTCTAGAAGATTGCGGCTAACCATTCTTTCTTGATGAATGCTCTAAATAGTAACGTCAAACGCACATATTACCATTCTTAATTTTCTGTAAAATTCAAATGAATATACTATCAACTAATATAGTCTTAGGCAAGGAATTTATCTTGCAACTTATACAATATTGAAACGATACTGTTTTAATGAAAATAATTTTCATATCCATTCCCTTTATAAAAGCACTGTGATATTCCACATCCAACCTGCAAATAATTCTTACTGGAAGTTTATTGACTTTATTCCGTTTCCATACATCTTATATTCGGCCAATATCTCTATACCATAGACTTTCGAAGGCAGTCTGAAAAAAGGCCTGTTCCAGCTATGAGCATTTGAAAAATAACATGGCACGATTATTTCTAAATATATATATATATATATATATATATATATATATATATATATATATATATATATGTGTGTGTGTGTGTGTGTGTATATAACATCTTTTCTAAATATATATATATATATATATATATATATATATATATATATATATATATATATATATATATATAGTATATATATACATACATATATATATATATATATATATATATATATATATATATAGAGAGAGAGAGAGAGAGAGAGAGAGAGAGAGAGAGCAGAGAAGAGAGAGAGAGAGAGAGAGAGAGAATATGCACATAATTCTCCGGTTAACATGCAACAATAAAGGTTCATAATGTATTACTTATGAGTTATATATATATATATATATATATATATATATATATATATATATATATATATATATATATATATATATATATATATACTGCACAAAGTAAATCGAACAGGAAGATATCACGTGACAGACGTCATAGGCTCTTGTTAAACTCCCGTTAACGAACATCAGTGAAGCCTATTTATTTTTTCGTGGAAATTGCACCAAATGATTCTAATTAGACCCTATTCAAATGACCAGAGGAATTTCAGCTTCAAAAGTGAATGATGGTTTAGTTATTGCTGTTCATCAACCAGATTTAGTCCATAATTGATACACCATTAATTATTATGCTTGCTTTGGTCATACGTAAAGGTAGGTAATTATCGGTTGAAATATTTTTTATGTATATATGAGAGCGTGCATTGTCCGTTTAATCCTCAACGATTCTCACTAAGCCACAACACGATTGTGATGATAATAATGATGGTGATGTCTGTCATCATCACAATTTTATAATATTTTCGTTATTTTTGTGGCTTTACATTTTTGTCATTATAACTATTGGGAATGTTGCATTTATGGCATTTTAAATTATTATAGCTACATGAAATATTGCATATAGCATTTTAAATTATCACAGCTACTTGCAATGTTGCATATATAGCATTTTAAATGATTATTGATACTTGGACATTTGTATTTATGGCATTTCAAATTATTATAGCTTCTTGGAATGTTGCATTTATGGCATTTCAAATGATTATAGCTACTTGGAATTTTGCATTTAAGGCATTTCAAATGATTATAACTACTTGGAATGTTACATATACAGCATTTTAAATTATTATAGCTACTTAAAATGTTGCATTTATGACATTTTAAATAATTATGGCTTCTAAGCATTTTATATTTATGGCATTTTAAATTATTATAGCTACTTGGAATGTTCCATTTATGGCATTACAAATGATTATTGCTCCTTGGAATGTTACATTTATGGTATTTTAAATGTAATTTGTCAACAGAACGGCATTGTTCATCCGTGGGATTTTGTTAACATATAGTCCATAAATCCTGCTTACTTCAGGCTTTATGGCTCTTCGTAATATTTCTAATACAACTCCATATATATATTATATATATATATATATATATATATATATATATATATATATATATATATATATATATATAGAAAAATATATATATATGGTTCCAGATGAGGTGTCATATCAGTTTAATATCAGGTCCCTAAAACACATAACAAAAGCGCCATGATTTATTCAGGAAACAAACTCATTAAAATATTACAAATGACAACAATATCTCTATAAACAAAATTTACCTCATTATAAAAACGCTTCAGTAGTTTTTTTATGTGTAGTAAATTTATATTTACAGTAATTTTGTTGTGATTTGTAATATCTCAATGAATTTGTATTAATTTCACCTACTAAAAGGTTGCGCTGAGCTTATGTGAGAAACGTTTCTTGAATAAACCCAGGCTTTTATGATATGCTTTACGGATCCTGCTGTCACTGATATATATATATATATATATATATATATATATATATATATATATACTATATATATATATATATATATGTATGTATATTAGTATATATACAAACGCCTGTCTGTCATAACAAGACATATTTTTTTCATGATACTGTATGTTAATGAAAGAATATTGGTTCCATATTCCAGATATACATCGAAAAGGCCATTAGACAACAGATTCAACGTACGAATTTATGACGACACGGGATTTCTTTACCAATGAACAGTTCTAATAAGGGGATTTATATACCGAATAAAGTTCTAAGAAGGGGGTTTCCTGATGCTAAGTAAATATAAAAGAGTAGCTTGATCTGAATTTTCTTTTTGCTACTAAATGAAGTCGAATTATCCTAGCTTTGTTCACCGTGCATTACGTCCAAGGTAAGGGGCAGAGTGAGATTCAAGAAGTTTTTGTGTGTGTAATGTCTTTTTCTAATTATAACTATACATGATGATAAATACTGAATTAAATGTTATTCAATTCCCATAGAAAATGAATAAATTGATCCACACAAATAATAGCATTTTATTCTTCCAAGTGAAGAATTAATGTACAGCTTTTTGAATAAATAATCTGTCAAATTACATCCAGTATAACGTTTTAAAGCATCCTGCCATGTACATATAGCAGATACAAACAAGCCAGAAAGTGAAAAACTTTATTCCACAAACAAGAAGAGCAATGAGCAATATTGTGATGAAAAGTACACAGGAATTTTCGAAGGCCCTTAATCGATTTCGGATATATTTACCGAAATAATGTAAACAGTAAGTACACGGAACTTTTTTAAAAATACCTCCAACCTGCCGGATTCTGATTTTCCAAATGACAAGAATTCCAGCATTACATATTTGAACAGTTTGAGGGATTCGGATAAATCGAGTTGATACTGGCAGAAGTTTAGAGAGCTACAAATATCGAGGTCACATCACAATAAAGAGTATGTTTGACTGGTTTATTGCTTTTGATGTTGACAATGCGAACTAGGTATTTGTTAACTTTGGCTGAGCTAAATAACTTTGGAATGGAAATGATGAACTCTTTATAGAATCTTTTTTTTCGTTTCGATTTTTATTATTCTTGAATATACGAGAATCTATTAAACAAAGTATGAAATTTATCTTTATTTATACTATACATAGATGTGATGTTTCTGCAGCACGATGACTGCTGTAGGTCATTTTTGTCTATTCGTCAGTCTGTCTTCCAAATCTATTTTAATATAGCTTTGTTTATAGTGATGGTAACGTTCATTTTCGCTATGATGTAACCGCATCAGTTTGTCATATTTTGACCTTGAAATATGGTCATTAAGGCAGCAAGGTCATCGTCATATACTTTTCCCAGAATGGCGACTTTAGTGTTTCGAAATGTAAAAATACCATACTTTTCTAATTAATTACTAGTTACGCACAAGAGGTCTGTTTTACAGGTGCTCTTTAAAAAATAAGATGAAATAAAAGCTGAAAAAATGCCGAGAATCCTCCGTATCTAGATTCATATATATATATATATATATATATATATATATATATATATATATATATTGTAATGGCCTCGTTGGACCACAACACACTCTAGGTCTACAGGACCATAAATAATCAAAATACCACAAACTTAGGTGTTCAAAAGGGAGCAATCCACTAAGGTGGAAGCAAGCCCAGGTAAATGCAGCACAATAATAACTCAAGGGGGATAGCAAAACAATGAAAAAAAAATCAATATATATTATATTCTAAAATACATGAAGTTATAACTAGGCCTCTTCATTAACATTAAATCACAAAATCACTTACACAACATGTACCCAAATGATTAGGCAACGCATTCAACCTCTGAAGAGGAAAGGGGGCCCAGAGAGGAATAGAAAAAATAACCAAAAGAAAGGAATAACCTGAATTTTACACTCTAAAGGATGATGATGAGACGATGAAGGTCTCCTCCCATAAGCACTCCAATAAAGGCAGAGGACGGCAATCACAATACAATAACTATAGAGCTCTATCAGAAAATTCATCTGACTACTGCAGTGCAGCCGTGATCCTAGTCATCTTGTTCATAATCATGGACGCCGTGATCCCAGTAATCTTGGTCAATACTTTTTATAATAAATGGATGACACGCCTTACCGTCGCCAAGCGAGGCCCCTCTGGCAAGTACTGCACCAGAGGCAATAATAAAATGGCAGAGATGTGGAGAAACTGCCAGCTGAAGATATATATTTTCTGAGACTTGCTGTAAATCCGAGAGAGATAGCAGGCTCACAAGTCAGGGTGCAGATACAAACTGCCTGCAGCTTGGAAATCAGGTCTCAAGTCAACTCAGCAAAGCCAAAATATGGAGGGGAGAAACAGGGAGGATTAGTCAACAAGACTACACAAAAATACCACTGGAGTGAGGAGACCCCACCCTACTAACAAGAAGGCGAATCACAATGACTTTACAGCCTTCAGAAATGAAAGAGGAACTTAAAAGCTAACCTAAGTAAGCTAATACATTATAAAAATCCTAAGGCTTACTTACACCTCCTCACCCAGAGAAAAAAAAAATATTTTTTTTTTCCAGACAAAATTGCAAAAGTTAAAACAAATATGCAAAAGTTTACGTTAAAGTTAAGGGAATTAAGTATCCAATATATACACACTTGAAATATAATATAAACAATTAACAAAGGAATTACAAATGTTAACAAATGGAAAGTCACTTAACACCATACACTAAATAATTGCACCAAGTCCTTCACCTAGGACTAAAATCATAAGACAACCTGTATCAATATTGATTATCACAATATGGGATCACCTAGGTTGCAAGAGGAGAGATAGACATCAAATGAGTTAATGCTAAGATCAAGGCCAACATCTCTTCTCGATTGTGGAATATTTTCTTTGAGGCAAAGTGAGCTTTTTAGAAAAATACACCACCGGATGGACGATACCATTTCCGTCAGCCTGACTCAATACCGACACCAACCCCCACATCACTTGCATCAGTGGTAAGCTGGAATGGAGTGTCAAAATTGGGAGCTGTTAACAAAGGCCGACTAATGAGGATCAGTTTTATCTTCTCTAATGCCTCCTGAGCCTCCTTACTCCAACGAAGGTAACATTTTTCTTCAACAAAGCAGTAAGAGGTTCCGCAATGTCTGAAAAATTGCGAATGAATCTACGATAATAGCTTGCCATCCCCAATACCCTTCGCAAATCTTTCCTACATTTAGAACCTCTACCTTACGAATACCTCCAACCTGCCGGATTCTGATTTTGTTTTCCAAATGACAAGAATTCCAGCATTACATATTTGAACAGTTTGAGGGATTCGGATAAATCGAGTTGATACTGGCAGAAGTTTAGAGAGCTACAAATATCGAGGTCACATCACAATAAAGAGTATGTTTGACTGGTTTATTGCTTTTGATGTTGACAATGCGAACTAGGTATTTGTTAACTTTGGCTGAGCTAAATAACTTTGGAATGGAAATGATGAACTCTTTATAGAATCTTTTTTTTTCGTTTCGATTTTTATTATTCTTGAATATACGAGAATCTATTAAACAAAGTATGAAATTTATCTTTATTTATACTATACATAGATGTGATGTTTCTGCAGCACGATGACTGCTGTAGGTCATTTTTTGTCTATTCGTCAGTCTGTCTTCCAAATCTATTTTAATATAGCTTTGTTTATAGTGATGGTAACGTTCATTTTCGCTATGATGTAACCGCATCAGTTTGTCATATTTTGACCTTAAATATGGTCATTAAGGCAGCAAGGTCATCGTCATATACTTTTCCCAGAATGGCGACTTTAGTGTTTCGAAATGTAAAAATACCATACTTTTCTAATTAATTACTAGTTACGCACAAGAGGTCTGTTTTACAGGTGCTCTTTAAAAAATAAGATGAAATAAAAGCTGAAAAAATGCCGAGAATCCTCCGTATCTAGATTCATATATATATATATATATATATATATATATATATATATATATATATATATATATATATATATATATATATATATATATTGTAATGGCCTCGTTGGACCACAACACACTCTAGGTCTACAGGACCATAAATAATCAAAATACCACAAACTTAGGTGTTCAAAAGGGAGCAATCCACTAATGTGGAAGCAAGCCCAGGTAAATGCAGCACAAGAATAACTCAAGGGGGATAGCAAAACAATGAAAAAAATCATCAATATATATATTCAATAAAATACATGAAGTTATAACTAGGCCTCTTCATTAAACATTAAATCACAAAATCACTTACACAACATGTACCCAAATGATTAGGCAACGCATTCAACCTCTGAAGGAGGAAAGGGGGCCCAGAGAGGAATAGAAAATAACCAAAAGAAAGGAATAACCTGAATTTTACACTCTAAAGGATGATGATGAGACGATGAAGGTCTCCTCCCATAAGCACTCCAATAAAGGCAGAGGACGGCAAATCACAATACAATTACTATAGAGCTCTATCAGAAAATTCATCTGACTACTGCAGTGCAGCCGTGATCCTAGTCATCTTGTTCATAATCATGGACGCCGTGATCCCAGTAATCTTGGTCAATACTTTTTTATAATAAATGGATGACACGCCTTACCGTCGCCAAGCGAGGCCCCTCTGGCAAGTACTGCACCAGAGGCAATAATAAAATGGCAGAGATGTGAGAAACTGGCCAGCTGAAGATATATATTTTCCGAGACTTGCTGTAAATCCGAGAGAGATAGCAGGCTCACAAGTCAGGGTGCAGATACAAACTGCCTGCAGCTTGGAAATCAGGTCTCAAGTCAACTCAGCAAAGCCAAAATATGGAGGGGAGAAACAGGGAGGATTAGTCAACAAGACTACACAAAAATACCACTGGAGTGAGGAGACCCTACTAACAAGAAGGCGAATCAACAATGAACTTTACAGCCTTCAGAAATGAAAGAGGAACTTAAAAGCTAACCTAAGTAAGCTAATACATTATAAAAATCCTAAGGCTTACTTACACCTCCTCACCCAGAGAAAAAAAAAATATTTTTTTTTTTTCCAGACAAAATTGCAAAAGTTAAAACAAATATGCAAAAGTTTACGTTAAAGTTAAGGGAATTAAGTATCCAATATACACACTTGAAATATAATATAAACAATTAACAAAGGAATTACAAATGTTAACAAATGAAAAGTCACTTTAACACCATACACTAAATAATTGCACCAAGTCCTTCACCTAGGACTAAAACAAAAATCATAAGACAACCTGTATCATAATTGATTATCACAATATGGGATCACCTAGGTTGCAAGAGGAGAGATAGACATCAAAATGAGTTAATGCTAAGATCAAGGCCAACGTCTCCTTCTCGATTGTGGAATATTTTCTTTGAGGCAAAGTGAGCTTTTTAGAAAAATACGCCACCGGATGGACGATACCATTTCCGTCAGCCTGACTCAATACCGCACCAACCCCCACATCACTTGCATCAGTGGTAAGCTGGAATGGAGTGTCAAAATTGGGAGCTGTTAACAAAGGCCGACTAATGAGGATCAGTTTTATCTTCTCTAATGCCTCCTGAGCCTCCTTACAAACGAAGGTAACATTTTTCTTCAACAAAAGCAGTAAGAGGTTCCGCAATGTCTGAAAAATTGCGAATGAATCTACGATAATAGCTTGCCATCCCCAATACCCTTCGTAAATCTTTCCTACATTTAGGAACCTCTACCTTACGAATGGCTTCAATGTTAGCCTCCTTAGGAGCTACCATACCTGCTTCCTATTCTCATGTCCAAGATATACCACCTTTTGCTTTTTGCGAAATCGACCTTTCTTAAATTAATAACCAGGCCCTGCTTTCCTAAGTACTTTGAATAAGGCCTCAATTCTCTTCAGGTGCGACTGCCAGTCGTCGCTAAAAATAACCAAGTCATCAATCCATACACACACCCTCTAGACCACTAACCAACGAATTCATAAGTCTCTGAAAGGTGGCAGCAGCATTTTCATGCCAAAGGGCATTACTTACACTGAAATAACCCCTGTTGTGTACGAAAGCCGAAACACTTCTGGCCCTTTCCGACAGAGGCACCTGCCAATATCCTTATAATAAGTCAAATTTCGTAATATTATTTAGCACGACCCATACGATCGATGCAATCTTCCACTCGAGGCAATGGAAAACTATCAGCCTTGGTCACCTCATTAAGCTTCCTGTAATCAAAACAAAGACGATAGTCTCCGTCCGATTTCTTTACCAACACAACCGGAGATGACCAAGGACTACAACTCGGCTCAATTAAATTATGCTTGAGCATATACTCAACCTCTCTAGCAACAATTTTCATTCTTTTTTGGGTTCAACCTATAAGGAGCCTGCTTCACGGGCGTGGCGTCCCCTACGTCCACGTCATGCTGCAAGATCGTGGTCTTGCCGGGCACATTAGAAACAAGTCCTTATATAAAACCAAATTTCTCAAGGATTGTGCTCATCCTTACCCAAGTGACTCAACATCTGAGGTAAATTTTCTAAAGCCTCGACATTACCTGCCAGCCATTCACTATCTTTCAAGTAAACGTCCCTGTCCTCTGAAAAGGAATCATTATTATGCTCATCTGAAAAAGAAGCATTATTACCGACAAAGTCATTTCTACTGTCACGAAGAGCCGCAATTGGCCTAATCTTCTCTCTTTCATGGAAAGCTTTCATCATATTTATATGTACTAATTGATGAGGCCTTCTCCTATCGGGGGTTTCCACCAAGAAGTTAACATTATTTACCTTCTTCAATACCTTCCATGGTCTCCGGAAGGTAGCTTTTAGAGAATTTTGTTACCTGGGATAGGTAACAGAACCAGTACCTTCTGTCCTACGTCGAAGTCCCGGGTCACAGTCTTTCTGTCAAAATAAAATTTCATTTTCTTCTGACTTTTCAACAAATTCTCACCTGCAAAAGACCAAGCCCTGGTTAATTTAGCATTCAAATGATTAAGGTAATCAAACAGATTCAAATCTGGGGCATCTCCCTCCCAAGCCTCTCTCACCATATCCAGCGGACCCCTTACAGAATGTCCAAAAATCAATTAAAAGGAGAGAGACCGAGAGATTGACCAGGAATAGAGCGGAAAGCGAATAAGAGGAAGGGAAGGTTTTTATCCCATTCAGTCCCATTCACAATACAAATATTTCTTTAACATACTTTTCATAGTTTTGGTGAAAACATTCCAAAGCACCCTGTGACCTCTGGATGATAAGGCGAGGACGTTACATGTTTAATGCCCAATTCTGTCATTTTCTGCTTAAAATAACGACTCGTGAAGTTAGTACCGCAGTCAGACTGAATTACCTCGGGAGACCAAATTTTGAAAAGAAACCTATTAATGCCTCTACAATCCTTTTCACTCCTTATGGACCGCAAGGGATGCCTCGGTACCGAGACATACGATCCATAATAGTGAAAATATACTCATTTCCACTCTTTGACTTTGGGAGAGGACCAACAACATCGATTAACACTTCACGAAAAGGTTCAGACACAACAGGGATAGGTATTAATGGAGCCTTTGGAATAGGTAGATTAGGTTTGCCGACTCTCTGACAAACTTCACAACTATTAACAAATTTTTAAACATCACCTTTCAACTTAGGCCAAAAGAAATTATTCAATAACCTACCAACTGTTTTGTGAATACCAAAATGTCCCGACATCACATTCTCGTGAGCTAATGACATCAACTCATGACGGTAACATTCAGGAACCTCAATCTGTCGAATAATTTCGTAATCCTCCCCCGAGGCATGCATTGGTCTACTTACTCTATATAATATGCTATTAATTACCTTAAACGTAATAACAGTCACGTTCGTTATCTCACCAGACTCAATAGGGAGACTACCAAACTCCTTTTTCTGAGCCGAAACAAGTTCTTTAACAGTCCAATTGGGCTTTAATCTAACACTACTACTATCTACAGCTACATCACTACGTCCTAAACTACTCAAATCAACGTCGACTGTTGACTCTGCAGCATCAACAGCCTTTGCTTTAGTTCGAGTGGCTACCGCTACTTCCACATCCGGATTAATCACAATTGGCACAGACCTATTCTCTTACACAATCTCATTTCCGAGAACCACATCCACCTTTTTAATCAGAAATTTATCAACAATAGCCAAACGGATATTCCTCGAAAAATAAGGACCAACTAAGATGAAATAGACCAATTGGATACAATTTTACCGTGTCCGGGAAACCACTCAAAATAACAAACTCCCGATTCTCATACACAAATTCATCCGGGACCGAATCTCTAAGAATCAATGATTGCGCAGCTTTGGTATCACGTAAAATATTCACTTTCCTCCCTTGGCCTTCACCATTCAGCGAGACTTACCCCCACGGCCAGAAATCACCGAGGAACTACCAGTCTCTGACTTTCTTAGTCATTGAGTCGGAGGAGGGCAGAGATCCAACCTGACTAGCACTTTTTCTCAACCGCCATCATCGGATTAACTTACTGTTAGGTACCTTTTTTTCCAAGCATTACACATTCTTTTGATATGATCCCGCTTATTACAGAAAAAGCACGTCAAAATACTAAGCTTTTTGAGGATCAATAAACACCCGACTCCCTAAGTCTGTTATTTTGCGAGTACCACACCTTCTTTGATTGACCATTCGGAGAAACCTTATTTGATTGACCATTCTGAGAACCCTTATTTGATTGAACATTCTGAGAAACATTATTCTTTCGGTTATTAAAATTACCAGATCTCCCAGAATAACCCCAACGTGATCTTTCCCTAGATATCGTCTCTTTCATAATATCTTTATGAGACAAAAAGTACTCGTCTGATGCGACAGCAACCTCCTAAAGGGAATCTAATTTCAGCTCCTCCAAATGAACCTTCAAACGATCAGGAGTACACCTTTTAAACTCTTCAACCAACAGCAACTGCTTTAATTTATCAAAATCGTCCACCTCTTTAGATTTCAACCAATCGGTAGCAAATTGCTCTTTACTCCTTGCAAATTCTACGAAAGTCTGATTTTCATTTTTCCTTAAATCCCGGAACCTTTGCCGATAGGCCTCCGGCACGAGCTCATATGCCTTCAACACTATCGCCTTTACACTTTCATAATCTGAGGAGAGATTTTCTTCCAAAGTTACGTACACCTTTTGGGCTTTCCCAATCAATTTACTCTGGATAAGGGTAGTCCATAATCCAATAGGCCATTCTAACTTACTAGCAATTCTTTCGAATGACATAAAGAACTCTGCAACATTATCTTCCTGAAAGTTCGGGACAATCTTCAAAGCCTGAGCTAAATTTGAGAAGGAGGAGGAAGCCTCAACACGAGAGGGAGACCCTGGCATTTGCAAAGCCAACTTAGCTAACTCATGGTTCCTTTCCCTCTCTCTCTCTCTCTCTTCAAACACCATTTTTTGCTGGTCTATTTCCATTTGTTTTAGACTAATCTGTCTATCCAAAATTTCTACCGACAAAGCCTCTTCTTTCTTAACCTTGGGTTTGGCTCCTGTCTTAGTCTCCTTAACACACTCATAAACCTTTAGCAATAGTATACCCTTCTTCATTGTTACCGTTCTCTCCACTTCGAAAAAATCTGCCACACTTTCTAACTCCTCTTTGTTTAATTCGGCCAACCTATCCTGCCATCCCTCTCCTTCAAGCAACTCTACGACATTCATATCCTCCATTTTGATTATGAATAATTACAACACTTAACCTATAACAAAATTATTTCACTTGCAATAATGCCCGCCAACCAAACACTGAGGTGTAACCATGCCACCTAACACTAACAACGCCCCAAGAATTACCCTTGCACTGCAAAAAGAACACCACAGGATACGATCAATCCTGGCAAAAAGGTCGCAACTTGTAATGGCCTCGTTGGACCACAACACACTCTAGGTCTACAGGACCATAAATAATCAAAATACCACAAACTTAGGTGTTCAAAAGGGAGCAATCCACTAATGTGGAAGCAATCCCAGGTAAATGCAGCACAAGAATAACTCAAGGGGGATAGCAAAACAATGAAAAAAAATCAATATATATTATAATTCAATAAAATACATGAAGTTATAACTAGGCCTCTTCATTAACATTAAATCACAAAATCACTTACACAACATGTACCCAAATGATTAGGCAACGCATTCAACCTCTGAAGGAGGAAAGGGGGCCCAGAGAGGAATAGAAAATAACCAAAAGAAAGGAATAACCTGAATTTTACACTCTAAAGGATGATGATGAGACGATGAAGGTCTCCTCCCATAAGCACTCCAATAAAGGCAGAGGACGGCAAATCACAATACAATTACTATTGGCGACCGTGACAGGATTCGAACCTGCAATCTTCGGATCTATATATATATATATATATATATATATATATATATATATATATATATATATATATATATATATATATGTGTATTTATGATGTCTCTCACTACAACAAATTTTTGTCTCTGTTGGATGACAGATTCCAGGTGTCCACTACAGACCTACTACTCCATTTCGCATAATACCATACTTATAAATTTGGAGTTATGCCTGCGCAGTCAAACAGTGCATGCATAACTGAACCCACTAACGTTCAGTTTTACCTGTACATGCCGACTGTACAGATATAACTAAAAGTTAGTGGTCAGTTACCGACTGCGCAGTTGTAACTGAACGTTGGTGGTGGCCTTTAGGGAAAAGAGTCTGTACCGGCAATCGTTGAACCTTCTTTATAGCTTCATACCAACCCCATTTTATAAATATATCTCTTACGCAACCTCTATAAGAGCAGAAAAAGTAATGAGCCGTTTGTGCCCGGAAAATCTGCCATCATTAATGAATATGATATTGTTACAGGTTAAGAATCTAACGAAGTACCTTAATATTCATCAAACATTTCAGTCATACTTTCTATAAGATATACCATAGATATAAATAATCGCTTTTGCTCTTTGCTCAGTAGATGTCTTTACGTGATATTGTATAGATGCAAATTATGGAGTTTTATTTTAGATAAAATAACGTTCTTTCTATTATTAACAGAAAATTGTCTTTTTACTTCAGTTTACTTCAGTCATGTTATTAAGTTTGATAGGACCATTGCTCACGCGGAATTTATATTATAGTCACAGACTATTTATCTCAACACAGATGTATTTGCTATAAATATCTTAACTGTCCAGATAGCGTTTTTCGAAAACAAGCAATGTGCTTATGATATATTTCGGTCTATTCATTAAAAGTAAGACTGTTATTGATGCGCTGTAGTTTTCCCTTGAACAAAAACATGAAAATGAGAAAACAAAAAACAAAATAAAAAACAAAAAACAAAAAACAAACATCAAACATATCCATATCAACTTCGTTCCCACCGTTATCCCTACATGAAGGGGTCGGCTGCCTGATGCGCCTTCTTCACTGCCTTCTATCAAAGGCATTACCCTTCACCAAACCTCTTCTCTCCATATCTTCCTACACTTTGCCTCGCCATCTAACTCTGTCTCCCTCTCGATCTTCTTCCTCTAACAGTTCCTCCCAAGCCCTCTTCACTCCCTCCTCGTCATCCATTCTCAACAAATATTCATACCACTTCAACCGTGACTCTCTTAGCACCTCTGTAGTCTTAACTAAGCCTGCCCTTCGCCTTATTTCGTCATTTTCCAATCTCTCAAGCATCGATATCCCCATAATCCATTTCAGCATTCAAATCTATGTTCTCTCAAGCTTTGCCTCTTCTTTTCTTCCTAGAGCCCATGTTTCCGATTCATACATTAACACTGGTTATCACTGTGCTATATATCTTGACTTTGAGCTTGATTGGCATTTGCTCATCCGTACCCATATTAACTGTCAGCAATAATGAACAGTGTACACAATGCAAGTATCTGGTTGCCATAGGCAGGTCGTTACGGCTAATGAAAAATTTTTTAGTTGAGCATATATATATATATATATATAATAGATATATAGAATATATATATATATATATATAGATATATATAGAATATATAATATATATGTGTGTGTGTGTGTGTGTGTGTGTGTGTGTGTGTGTATATATATATATATATATATATATATAGATATATATATATATATATATATATATATATATATATATATATATATATATATATCTATATATATATATATATATATATATATATATATAGATATATATAGATATATATAGATATATATATATATATATATAATATATATGACTGGTATAAATGTTCTGTAACAAACAGAGTTCCATCTAATAAAAGGAGCCCATAAAACACCAAAATAGAGAAAAAGTACTATATTTCAGAGACTGCTGTCTCCCTCTTCAGGTAGATGAATGAGAAAAGTTCACAGAAAAGGTGGTATTTATACCAGAGGTCCATCCACAAACAAGCCATTTTAAGTCACCCCCGCTGATAATCTTCCTCTAATCTTCTTAAGGGTTGGTTGAATGAAGACGTTGTCGATCGTGTCCGAAATCCATCCTCCTTTTGAGATGTTCATTACCTGCCTCTCTTTTATTAAGGCCGATTCCATCATTTGACTCTTGTACCGGCAGTTGCTGCTATAAATTACACGTGACAAATTCCAGTTTATTCTATGGTTATGTTCATTTATATGGTTGAAAATAGCCGAGTTCTGTTGTCCATACCTAACTGACCGTTTGTGTTGTATTAATCTCTGGGGAAGGGATTTACCTGTAAATCCGATGTAAGATTGGTCACAGTCCTGGCATGGGATTTCGTATACCCCAGAGTCCTTTGGAGATATCTTTTGTTGGACGTTAATCAGGGATTTGGCTAAGGTGTTTGGGTAAGTAAATACAAAAGGGTTCGATTTTCCGAGGGGTTGGTTATTCTCTTAATCGTGTCCAGGTGGGGAATTATTATTTTATTGTTGGGTGTAATCTCTGGTCTTGTCTTTAGGGGGTCGTAGAATTACGTTAGCTTTGTGAATTGCTTTCTCAATTATATGGTCAGGATATTTTAAAGACGAAAGTTGCTTGCGAATTAGTTCAAATTCTTTTTCCAGGAATTCTGGGAACAAATTCGTAAGGCTCTTAAGAACAAGTTACTAGCTACACCTATTTTGATAGAAATGTCATGATAGCTAAAGTAGTGAATGTATGAAAGTGAGAACGTTGGTTTTCTGTATATGGTAAATTTGTATTCTGTCGTATCTCTGATTATTAAAACATCAAGAAAAGGAATTTTGTTGTCTGTTTCCCATTCAACTTTAAATTTGATGCTGGGCACTAATGTGTTTAATTTCGAGAGGAATCATTGAAAGTTGCCCCACCTATTATCCCAAATGTTAGGATATCATCCACGTATCTCAATCCACAGCAATGTTTTTGTTTTTGGTTTTATTGCATTTATTACTGTAGTTTCAAAGTATTCCATGTACAGATGGCTAGAACAGGACTTAAAGGACTACCCATACTACACCCGAATTTTTGCTTGTAGAATGATTCCCCGAATGAAAATACGTTATTAGATGCACATAATTCAACTAGCTTTATTATTTTGTCAAGCGCCAATGATGTAGATTCCCTGTTCACTAAAGTACCAGTACAGGACGTTCTTCAGTTTTTAAGGGTAAAATTATCCCACCCCCTATTCAGATCATTTCCCATTGCCTCTTGACAAAATAATAAAGCTAGTTGAATTATGTGCATCTCTAATAACGTATTTTCATTCGGGGAATCATTCTACAAGCAAAAAATTCGGGTGTAGTATGGGTAGTCCTTTAAGTCCTGTTCTAGCAATCTGTACATGGAATACTTTGAAACTACAGTAATAAATGCAATAAAACCCAAAAACATGCTGTGGATGAGATACGTGGATGATATCCTAACATTTTGGGATAATAGGTGGGGCAATTTCAATGAATTCCTCTCGAAATTAAACACATTAGTGCCCAGCATCAAATTTAAAGTTGAATGGGAAACAGACAGCAAAATTCCTTTTCTTGATGTTTTAATAATCAGAGATACGACAGAATACAAATTTACCATATACAGAACCACGTTCTCACTTTCATACATTCACTACTTAGCTATCATGACATTTCTATCAAAATAGGTGTAGCTAGTAACTTGTTCTTAAGAGCCTTATGAATTTGTTCCCCAGAATTCCTGGAAAAAGAATTTGAACTAATTCGCAAGCAACTTTCGTCTTTAAAATATCCTGACCATATAATTGAGAAAGCAATTCACAAAGCTAACGTAATTTTTCTACCGACCCCTAAAGACAAGACCAGATACACCCAACAATAAAATAATAATTCCCCACCTGGACACGATTAAGAGAATAACCAACCCCTCGGAAAATCGAACCCTTTTGTATTTACTTACCCAAACACCTTAGCCAAATCCCTGATTAACGTCCAACAAAAGAATCTCCAAAGGACTCTGGGTATACGAAATCCCATGCCAGGACTGTGACCAATCTTACATCGGATTTACAGGTAAATCCCTTCCCCAGAGATTAATACAACAACACAAACGGTCAGTTAGGTATGGACAACAGAACTCGGCTATTTTCAACCATATAATGAACATAACCATAGAATAAACTGGAATTTGTCACGTGTAATTTATAGCAGCAACTGCCGGTACAAGAGTCAATGATGGAATCGGCTTAATTAATAAAACAGAGAGGCAGGTAATGAACATCTAAAAAGGAGGATGGATTTCGGACACGATCGACAACGTCTTCAGTTCAACCAAATACCCTTAAGAAGATTAGAGGAAGATTATCAGCGGGGGTGACTTAAAATGGCTTGTTTGTGGATGGACCTCTTGGTATAAATACCACCTTTTCTGTGAACTTTTCTCATTCATCTACCTGAAGAGGGAGACAGCAGTCTCTGAAATATAGTACTTTTTCTCTATTTTGGTGTTTTTTATGGGCTCCTTTTATTAGATATATATATATATATATATATATAGATATATATATATATATATATATATATATATATATATATATATATATATATATATATATATATATATATATATATAGATATATATAGATATATATATATATATATATATCTATATATATAGATATATATATATATATATATATATATATATATATATATATATATATATATATATATATCTATATATATATATATATATATATATATATATATATATATATATATATATATATATATATATATATATATATATATAATTTAGCTCGATGCTCCAGACAACAACTACAAAACTCCTAATGTTGTCCGCGTTAATTGCATGACTATTACTATACTAATAATAAATTCTTGTGAACGTTTAACCAAAAAATTTTTTTGAATAAAGTATACATGAACCACCCGTAATAAAGAGGAGGATTCATTAAGCGGTGTTATTCTATAGGCAACACCAGATATCATTTTATTACGCAAACAAAATTGTATACAAACGGCAGGTGTAATATGGCAATATATGTGTGTGTGCGTATGTCCTTTTGTATGTGTGAGTGTTTGTGTGCGTACGTTTATGTACGTGTGTAGAGGAAATACGAAAATATGTTCCTATCTAAACACACACACACACACGCACACACACAAAACATTTTTGGTTCCATGCAACATAAAGAATTTCTGTAATAATATTTCAGTCATAAAATTTAAAACCTCTCACATGAAATACTATAAAAATATAATGGAAATAGCAAACGCTCAACGATTGGCAGAGAGCTAATGGTTTGCAAACATCATATGGGAAATTACATAGATAAAGCCGCCGTTAAATAAACAAAATCTCATTTACCCATTTCATCTCGGTTATTTGTTATTGAAACTATATCACTTCACTTACTCTGTTAACGCTAAAAACATTTTTCCGTGATACTGCTAATTATAAAATGTAACAAGGAAGAGAGTGAATGGATGTGGATAAATACTCCTTGGATGTATAAAATTGGTTTAATAGTCAACTAACATAACAAAATATAAATGCATGACACATCCACCCTCCCCCTGCCAACCCTATATGAGTTTACCCAATCCACAGAGATAAAAGTAAGATAATGTATCTGTATTTGAGGGTGTCCAATCTTGGATGAAAGTTAAATGTGAAAGCATTTCAAATGAGCCCTCCTGGCCCTAGTGTTTAAGTTTCGAGGTAACTTGAGCATGTCTTATATCACACGATTTCGGCCACTGATATATGCAATTATACTATGTTTTTTATAGGTTTTCCTCTTAAAATAGTGTTTACGAATTAGGGTCATTGGACCCTAGGATAGGGCCCTAAGCTAGATTCAGGTTGGAAGGCAGTATTCAATTCCAAAGAACCTAGGATCGTTGGCCAGGACTCTAGTGGCTACGATGTAAATCAAATGTAGTAATTTTCTTAGATTATTTGCATATTCAGTGTCTACGTATTCAATTTCAGTCATTATTTTCATGGTATTAAATGAAATTGAGAGTATAGGGAAGTGCCTAAGAACCTTAGCCCAGCACCCTAGCTTGGGGATAAGTTCAAATGAGGCCATTATCTTATTAAATTGCGCAGGATCGCATGCACCATTTGTATTTATGATTCTAGAGTTTACGTGGGTTCCCATGAACCTTAGGCTACCATACTAGGTTAGACGAGTATGAAAGTAGTCATATTAAATGCAATCTTTGCATTCAACTGCATATAATTGCATGCAATATCTGTATTTGAAGGCACTAAAACTTAGGTAACGTGAAATACGAACACATTTATTCATTTTGATGCTTTTACACGAAACATAAGTTTGGTTAACAGCCCCGGATCTTAGGCCAGCACCCTGGCTTAGATTGCATGCAATGTTAGTATATGGAATTTCAGTAGTTATTTTCCTAGTTTTACACGAAATGGAAGAGTTTAGGGGAAAGCCTAGAACCTTAGGCCAGCACCCTGGCTCAGGGGTAAGTTCAAATGCGGCCATTTTCATATTAAATTCGATAGGATTGCATGCAACATTTATATTTGCAATTCTAATAAAGATTCTACTTATTTTTACCTTCAAAACTAGAGTTTAGGTAGGTTGAGATATGAACCTTAGGCTACCGCCCTAGGTTAGGTGAGCGATGCAATATCTGTATCTGAATTTATCAAATCTTAGCAAACGTGAAATATGAAGGGATTAATTTATTTTCATGCTTTTACACAAAATGTTAGAGTTTCGGCAAGAGCCTCGGTTAGCCCCCCACCATACCTTAGGTGTAAGTTCAAATGCAGCCATTTTCTTAGGCCATTTGCATATCCAATTGCATAGGATTGCATGCAACTTCTATACATACAATTTCAGTAGCAATTTTCATGGTTATTCATGAAATGTGAGAGTATAGTCACGAGCCTAGGACTATATGCCAGCACCCTAGCTTAGGGGTAAGTTCAAATACGGCCATTATCTAATCAGTTAACATTATTCCTGAAAATTATCTTGCATTCTGAAATCAATTAATTAAAGGTATTTTTCGTCATTAATTTCATTTCCATACTTTAAGAATCATCCGTAATCATTTTATTTTCATTATGAATGAGAACTCATCAGGAAAGGTACACTGACACAAAATACATAACACACTCTGATATAAGACAAGGATTCACAGATCCAAATTAGTCCGCATAATTTAAAAATATTATTGGTAACATGCTAATCTCGTAATCTTGCGGGCCGGGATTCGCCTCCCATCAGGGGCGAATAAGTGAGGCTGTCTTATCAGTGGTTATCACCGTGAGTAACTTCAGGTGGGGAGTTGCGGTTACCTGGCTGACGTCCGCCCGAGAAGCAATAGCTTGGGGAAGGACAGAAAACTGACGACTTTGACTTTAAAAACCTGGTTACTTCTCTCTATTAATGTTTCCTTTTAACTGCTTTATACTTTTTCATTACTGTCACAACAGACCAATCAAGACTTAATACACATTTTTACAAATCATACCGAGTTGATAATCGATGACAGTCTATGATACATCGATATATATTGTACTTGTTTTATCTTTTTCATAGAACAGGGCATACGTCAAAGGCCATGAAAAACTTAGTTTACCAAGGAATGGAATACACATACCTATCACACACACACACACACACACACACAAACACACACACACACATATATACACACACACACACACACACACACACACACACACATATATATATATATATAATATATATATATCTATATATATATATATATATATATATTTATATATCATCACCACCCCCCTTTTGACAAAACTACACAAATTGAAAAATCCTTACCTGTTGACAGCGGCCCCTCTATCTGCAAAGATGTCATTAGGCTATTAAGCTCACATAAATCAAAAATATACTATTTATTACCCAAAGCAGATGAACATAAATAGAACATAATGATTAATAAGTCATAGTGATAAAAACCCAAGTCTGCCCCACACAAAAAAACTAATGTTATCATTCCACTCTCCTGGCTAAGTATTCACTCCCAAACTCAAAATGACAATTGTTACATTGTATTGGTCAAGTTAGAGAATGCCGTCTCTAATATCATGGAATAGAGCCCATCTGTAATAAAGATATATAACACAATATTAAGTAAAGAGATACGCTTCACACTTCTCTCTTTTCAAAGGCAATATTAAGTAAAGATATACATTTCACCACTTCTCATCTTTTTCAAAGGCCACTGTTTCTAAGTCATTTAAAATATGTGCCATACCTTTGGGATGGGGTTTTCTCCCGACACTTGCATTCGCTCAACTGTCTTTCTTCCTATCACAAAGGAATGTGTCTTTCCCTCAAATGCCTCGATCGGTCAGACCTGTGACATCCGTACAAACGAATGTACATACCCACCACGCCTCAAAACTGCCCCTGGGCAACAGTACGGATAGCCACCAGCTTAAAAACGCATACACATCAAATTCCTTCATTCAAGAAGGCTACCTCTACAGCTCACTCTGTCTCCAAGCAAGAGCAGCTGACACGATATGTAATTCACAAACACATCCATTCATACCTGTAAGATATATATATATATATATATATATAATATATATATATTTTATATATATGTATATATATATATATATATATATATATAATATATATATATATATATATATATATATATATATATATATAATATATATATAAAATAAATAAAAAATATATATATATATATATAAAGCTTAATAAAGATAGTTCTTATTAAAATGTTTGATGCCAAAAGCTTTTGTTAACGAACGATTTATAACTTAGAAGTGAATGTTAAAAACTTCTTTATTATCCCAATCAGCAGCAACTTGGATTTCTTGTCGTTGTTGCTTTTTTTTATGATTAAGCTGGTTCTATACACGAAGGAGCACTGGTCACTGATTATCCTCAAAACCACTTTTTATCTGAGAATTGCTTACATTCGCCTACCTACTTCCTTGTTACATTTCATAATTAGCAATTGTAATGGAAAAAGGTTGCCAGTGTTAGCAAAACAAGCGATATGATATTGTCAATAACAAGGGACCGAAATGAATTAGGTAAATGAGATTTTATTTATTCAATGGCTTTATATATGTATTTTATACATGTATTTTTTCCGTACGGTGTTTGCAAACCATTAGCTCTCTGCCAATCGTTTGAGCGTTTTTCTATATCCGTTTTTTTTTTATATTTTCTTTAAAAGATTTTACATTCCATGGTTACGAAATGTTACTGAGGAAATATTTGATATTACACATACCGAAAATTTTACCATCTCTCTCTCTCTCTCTCTCTCTCTCTCTCTCTCTCTCTCTCTCTCTCTCTTCCTCATTGAATTATCATTGGATATATTTGTCTAATGCTCTATACCTTCTAATAGTCTTCGTACACACCAGAACAGACACAAAAGCAAGAAACACATCTATAGCTATATATGGCTCTGGAGATATATATGTAAGTGTGTATATATATATCTATAATATATATATATATATATATATATATATATATATATATATACTATATTATATATATGTGTGTGTGTGTGTGTGTGTGTGTGTGTGTTGTGTGTGTGTGTGTGTGTTATACGTGTTGAGGTAAAATATCCTACCGGCATTTTGCACCCGTTGTTTGCATACAATTTATTTCAGGTAATGCGATGAAATCGCGTTTCCTGTAGAATAACACGTTTAATATTTTTTTTCTTAATTCGGGTGTCATATATTTATCAAATTTAAAAGCTAACAAATATTTATCAGTAAAGCAACATTTTCATGTTATTAACATGAACAAAATTATCATAACGGAAGAACAAACATCTATTAGAAATATATGTTATTTAAAGCGGAGTGAAGTGAAATGGGCAACTTGATTTATTCTCTATCATACGTTTCACGCGAGTGATTCAAAGATACGAAGAAGACAACAGCCCTGACTCCAAAACGAAGGAAGGTTTCAGCACAAGAAAACCTTGGCAGGAACAAAATTCCAAATCTTGCTAATGGACCAAAGTAACAATTAAAAGGACCGTAGAGGAGAATATGGTACGAGGTGCTGTTGCGAGATCACCTGGGAGTAAGAGAAATTGCTCTCGTGAATTTAACGGAACAGTCACCGAAATATAATCTAAAGGAAAAAGAAAGAAGGGATAGCTAATCAAACGCACCGACTTAATTAGTATGCAACCATACCAATCTTTCCTATGAAGAAAGTGAATTGAACTGAAATGAATACAGAATTTAGGCCAAAGGCCAAGCACTAGAACTTATTAGGTCATTCAGCACAGAAACGGTAATTGACAGTCAAAGGTGTAACCGGAGGGAAACCTGGCAGTTGCGCTTTAAAACAATTGTTAGGAGAGGGCAGAAAGTAAGATGGAAGATAGAGAATACGAAAGAAGGTACAGTAAAAGGAACGAAAGGGGGTTGCAGCCTGGTGCCGAAGTCACGCTGCACTGCAAAGAACCTTAATAATGCCTGCAGTCATATCGCAAGTGAAGAAAGTGGTATTGTTTGTTTGTATGGTGCTTTTACGTTGCATGGAACCAGTAAGTTCCTCCCTCGAGACACGATCTTCATAATATACCATATTCTAATAACCAAAATGAAGAAAAGTTAATATGTACAAGGAGACCCCATGTATCATATTTGAAGCCTCTACGTCATTTTTCAATTATCTATTTTATTATGTAACGGATGTGCTCTTTTGATTTTTTTTCTTTGGGGGTGGGGGGCGGGCTACAAGAAACCAAACTACAAATCTGACCGTGTAGCAAAGTCCACCTCCATTATGTTATAACTGCAAAGATAAGGAAAATTTCCTTTTCCTGTTTGACCTCGAACGTGACCAAATGATGTCTGTAAAGCTTCAAAATTATATAACTCTGGTCTCCCAACAGGCCGATGCTGCAGAGCCTTGATTCCATCTTTGAAAGTCTGGTAACCGCGCAAATTGAACAGTGGTTTAGGGGAAATTGTGATTTTTTTTAATCCTGAATATTTAATGAGTGTTTAGTGAGTATTTAGCGAATGTGTATGAGCAAGTGTTTACTGAATTTTTAGGGTTTAGTGAATGTTTAGTGTAAGAATTCAGCGAATGTTTAGTGGGTTTTCATGGTTAATTAAGTGTTCAGGGTATACTGAATGTTTAGTGTGTGTTTGGTGAGTGTTTATTGAGTAATTATGGTTTAGTGCATGTTAGTTCAGTGGATATTTAGATTGTAAGTATTCAGTGAATATTTATTGAGTGTTTAGGGTTTCGTAAATGTTAGTGCTTCGTGAATGTTTAGTGTGTAAGGCATTCAGTGAATTTTCAGTTACTGTTTAGGGTTTAGTGTGTTAGTGTTTAGTGAGTACTTAGGGTTTAGTGAATGCTTTTTTAATGTTACTTAAATGAATGTTTCGTGTGTATTCAGTGAATGTGTAATATGCGTTTAGGGTTTAGTGAATGTTTAGTGTGTAAGTGTTTAGTGATTTAGTGGTTGTTAGTGTTTACTGAATGTTTAGTGTGTAAGTATTCAGTGAGTATTACTGTATAAGTGAATGTTTAGATTTTAGTGAGTGCTTTGTGTGTAGTCAATAATTACTTAAGAATTCAGTTTATGTTTAGAGTGTGTAAAGAATGTTTTGTGAATTTTAGTGTTTAGTGACTTTGGCATGTAAGTGTTCAGTTAATGTTTGTGGTTTAGTGAATGCTTTTGTTGAATGTTTAGGGTTTATAGATGTTCAGTATGTGAGTGTTCAGTGAGTATTTAGGGTTTAGTGAACGTTAATGTTCAGTGATTGTTTAGAGTGTAATCATTCAGTGAATGTTAAGTTTGTGTTTAATGAGTATCTAGGTTTAGTGAATTTAAGTGTTTCAATGTGTACGTAGTCCGTGAATGTTAAGTGAATGTTTAGGGTTTAAGGAATGTTAGTGTTTAGTAGATGTTTAGTTTGTAAGTATTAAAAGAATGTTTATAGAGTGTTCAGGGTTTAGTAAATGTTTTGTGTATGTTTAGTGCGTGTTTAGAGTGTTTAATGAGTGATTAGGGAAAGTTCTGAATTGTTTAGTTTAATGAGTATTTAGAGATTTGATAAGCATTGGGGGTTCAGTGAGTATTTAATGTTTCATAAGTGTTTATATTCTACTGAGTGCTTACTGAATGCTTAGTGACCATTTAATATACAGTGAGTATTTAGTGAGTGTTTAGTGTATAGTGAGTGCTTTGAGAATGTTTAGTGTTCAATGACTGTTTAGGATTAAGAGAGAGTGTTTAGTGAATATTTACAGAGAGTTTAGGGTATAGTGAGTGTTGAGTGTTCAGTAAGTGTTTAGTGTTATTGAGTGTGAATGTATAGTAACTGCGAGTAATTAGTGTGTGAGTGCATGGTAAGTGTAAGCGTATGGTGAGGTTAGTGTTTAGTGATTGATTACTGTTTAAAGACTGTATGCAAAGAAAGCCCTGAAATTTGCAGGCCCATTTACGCTAGACACTTCTTAGAGATAAAAGAGCAGATGCTTAGGCCTTGACCACGATGGTTGGAGTGCTTAGGATAACCTGATTTTGTAAGGTAATTTTTCTCTGTGAAGTTGGGTCACGTAATAATAATAATAATAATAATAATAATAATAATAGTTATTAATATTATTATTATAAACAATAAGAAAGATGAAAATAATAATAGTAAAAATATTAATAGTAATAAAGTAATAGCACTATGAGCCACTACATGTTACCGACGCTTCTATGGGTGAGACGCACTGCTGATGAACCTTTTATCTAGTGTATGAAGGCTGTTACTGATACCAAAAGTTTTCTTTTCGCCGAAGGAAAAGTAAAGTGCGAATGTATGAGTAACCGCTGTGCTATTTTTGTCTAGAGCCATCCCGTATTAGAGAAAAAAAATTGTTAAATATACGTGCGGAGCGCGCTATACAAAAAAATTTATAAGTGACGGTTTTTTTTTCAACAATAAATACGTTTAAAGTTTTCAAACAGCAATATCTCCCAACTCTGCAATACGATTTTGATCAAGTTTGCACCCTAATAAAGGAAATTTACCACGTACCACATTATCCTAAAATGATTTCATTGGGTTATTTGGCAAAACAAAAGTATGAGATTACTTATTTTTTCATCTCTAATCACTGACATCCTAGCATATATAAACTAATAATGTCATAAGAGCATGCAAAAACATAATGATAATAACAACAATAAAAATACATCAATGCTAAAAAAATACTGTAAATACATAACAAAATAAGTAGAATAAGCAAGAGAGAGAGAGAGAGAGAGAGAGAGAGAGAGAGAGAGGAGAGAGAGAGAGAGGGCGAAGTGAAACATTATTATGCAGTACTCACCAACACTGACGATGATGTATAGAAAAACACACTAATAAATAATAAAACAGTAGAAGCAAGAGAGAGAGAGAGAGAGAGAGAGAGAGAGAGAGAGAGAGAGAGAGAGAGAGGCGAAGTGAAACATTATTTTGCAGTACTCACCAACACTGACGACGATGTATCCTATTCTGAAGTTCCGATGTGGTCAGGGGTCACTTTTGCTATAGGTGGTGTCAGCTGATCTGTCAACGAAATATTTGTCTTCAATAAACATTTTGTCAAGGTAGCAATGCTGATGATTTCAGCTGCTGATTGGCTTAATTCCAGCTTACTCGAATGTGCTCTAATGCACTTTGAATTCCCAGCAAAGCAATTATTTATGTAAAAGGCATGGGTTATAGAAAAAGAATAAAGCAAAAATAATTGTCCTTCTGAGTTGCTACAGATAAACGTGAACTACAATGATTATGAAAACCAAGTAATATTATGTAAGAACAACCACCGGAGAGGGAGGCGGACAACGGGAATCTAACTTAATATTCGTATCCAGAGCTTCGACTGAATCTGAACTGCTATCGCATATATACCAATGTGACAGTACATATCACGTAAGCACCCTTTAAACTGGGGTTTTCATCCTTTTTCTCCCCACGCACCCTTTCGGATATTTTTAATGTCAGTAATGTAACCCCTTCACTTTGTATACAGTGGAAAACAAAACAAACTCAGAAAAACATTCCATTGCGTATATTTGCAAGTACTGTAGGGAAGTACATAACTAGTATTATTGTAAACAGAAAGATTCCATAAAAAGTAAAGTTTTTAAAATTATGATCTAACTTTTGCTATGGCGATAAATGTGCAAAGGTTTATGGTCTGAGCTGCAAAAACACAATACATTATCATTACATCTGCTGCAAAGGGAGCTAATGATATAGATGAAACTGTTTTTCATCAACTAGCCTAGTCAGGCGTGGAGTAGTTTTTTGTTAAAGGACATCAAAAGAGTACCGCTGAGGTTAAAAGGAAAATTTCGCAAGACGGTGGCAAAAACAGCAATGCTGTAGGGTACGGAAACACCAAGCATGAGTAAGACAGAGAAGACAATGGATGTGGCAGAAATGAGAATCCTTAGGTGGTGGTTTGGGGTGACAAGAGAGGATAGGATCAGAAATGCTTACATAAGGGAGTCGACTAGGTGGTGAAAGTATCGAAGAAGTGCGGGAGGGTAGGCTGAGCTGGTATGGACACCTGTTGAGGATAGATGAGGACCACGCTGGGAGGTTAAAGGAAGAAGAAGAAGCGGGAGACCAAGAAAGAGATGGAAGGACTGTGTGAGAGGATAACTTACATGAGAAAGGAATTGATGAGGCAGAAGCAGAACAGAACGAAATAGATGTTACGGGTCATCCGAAACGCGACCCCATATAAAAATGGGAACCAGCGGGAGAAGGAAGTCGGCATCCACATTCATCCGAGCCCCGTGGGGACCCAGTATCCCCCGACTGACCGCTGGCTTGGCACGCGAACCCCAGACTGGAAACCCGAGTTTTAAAACTTATGACACTATCATAAATATGTCCAAAGACTTGGTTGCACATTATTTTTGAATAGTGATGGTTATACGTATTTCATAACAAATACCCTATATACAGACTAGTCATTACATAGGTGTGTTACAATTTCTTCAGAGGTGCACACAGCCCGTTCATACTACCTATGTCTAACAAAAAACAGGTTTCTAAGTATGCTTCATTCTTCATAGATTTATGTGATAAAATAGCCAATATGTCCAATACCTGAAGTGTTGAACAATTTTCACTGTGTTTCTTCCTACTGATCTCAATAACTTTCCTTATGCTGCTTGTTTTAAAAGAATAAAGTGAGTTAGGCCTATTGTGCAATAGGAAAGAAAAGTAACGCAACAGTAGCTCATTAACATTTCGGAGGGAAATGATTCGAGAACGCGTTATAAACAAAGCCGGGCTGTATTTTAGGGAAACCATGCGTATATCGATGTTTAATATGTTGCAAAAATTTGTGTTGAAAAAGAAAAATTATACATTACCAATAAACTTCTACGGTAAATAACCGTGCGGCGACAAAGCGGCCACTGATTCCGGAATGCGGCCACCTTCCCGATAAAGTACTTGATCCTCTCGAAAGTAAACGTTTTCTCCTAAATTACGATATAATGGCATAATTCAAGCGCTTTTTCGGGAGGTGGCCGCTGTCGCCACTCGGTCATTTACCCTACATGAGAACGGGTAGGGCAGATTTGCCTAATCAAGCTAAGCATACCAAATGCATAGTCATGATTTTGGTTTTTTCGGTGAAGCTAAAAGGAGCACTTCATTAACAGCGGTTTTTGAAATACGTGGCTGCCTTTTCTCACTTTCAGTAATTTATTGACAACAAACCCAGGAAAAACGTTTACCATCATCGGGTTCTGAGTTAAAATCAAAATAGGTCTACGTACAGGAATGCATTCCTTCTTATTTCGTTCTGAACAGCAAAAGCTCACCACACTTGAAATATATCTGGTAATCCAATAACTTTCCATACGGTGTGGCGATTTTACATCTAATCAGGTTGCAATAATGAGGGCTACTAATGATTCACAAAGATAAGCTTGGCCTAACTGAGAATCTTTCGCACTTTTAGATAAGCAATAACTTGTTAAGGGGTGGGGTATGTTATTTAATGTTACAATTGTTGTAAGAAAAAAATGGCGAATTCCTCAATCAATCAATGCTACAAAAAGCCTAGGCCTAGTCTTAAATATAAGCTATTACGATGATTCAAGAGAATTGGAGTAACGCCATTCCACTCGTCTTTCTCCCTGCATATTCGTTTGTTATTTTCTCTTGTGTCCTTACCTTAGCAATTGTTCTCCAACCCTCTGTCAGCTGACAAGTACATCCAAGTATAGTGCCATAACCACCTGCCGGTGCATGATTATTTTTCGGTGCCAGGTAAGTTGAAATTGAGTATAGGCCTAGTACACCAGGCCTGTGTGTAAAGTATCAATTTTGGCGACCCTCCACTCTTTCAGTGCCCTCCTTCTCAAGGGACTATTCATCCATGTTGATTACATAGTACCTCAAGTACTGGGTAGTATTTTGGTCGACAAGGAGATAAGAGGGCCGTACCTGGAGGCAGGAGAACATCAGACGGATATTTTTATCAGCAAGGTTCCTACGGCTTCTGTTGTGCCACATAGCCCAGTATTCATTAACCAAAGCTTTTGTCACTGGGATAGCAACGTTTTCGAAACCTCCACCATGGAGGTCGTATCTTCCCGGCTTCCGCTATTATTCAAAGGCTAGTGTAGCCTTACCTTCATCACGAAGAATTAGTATATTACTGCTCACTAATCTTCCAAGTGAGCTGCCTCGGTACTGTAGGTTTACGAACACGAGAAGATCCCGCTTCCTCATCAAAACTTCTGATTTATCACACTCAGTCTTACTCATTTCACGCCCCATGGACTCCCGAGTAACATTGCTATCAGCCTTGGTTCATACAGTAACAAGTTCAGAGGTAACACTTAAAATCACAAAAAAAAGTTAAGACGTATACGTATCAACCTAATCGACAGAGTCGCGCCAGTAGAAGTAAATTTCATCGCGTCACTCTCACTATTATACCGGGTAGTGGCAACAGTCGACCAATCAGAACGCTAGTTAAATGAGAGCGCAGTTCTCATTGGCTGGTCCGCACCTAGCGGAGTAAATACAAGTACGAACAAGAAGCACACTGGTCCCCACTACCTGGGCTGCTCACTTCTCGCTTAAATTAAAGAAACAATTGACACATGCGTTAGGAGAGCATTCGACTACGAAGATAAAAATAAGAAAGGCATAAATTATGCCTAACTGGGGAAAGTAAATCATTGATATTCGTTAAATATGCACTACCGGTGAGTCAATAATTATATGTATTGTATTAACAGCTATATATATATATATATATATATATATATATATATATATATATATATATATATATATATATATATATACTATATATATATATATATATATATATATATATATATATATATATATATATATATATATATAATTTAATGATCTTATCTAATAATGACTAGTGATTTAGCCATAAAGGAGCCGTACTTCAGCCTTTTCTTCGATGTAAAGATCTTTGCCTTGTCTTATAATTAATAATCTTTTGTAGATTTTTAAGGGTTAAATGCTCAGCACTAAGAGACTTTTTCATTCTTGTAAAAGACCTTTAACGCTACCTTCGGCACCATTATTGTTTAATGGACACAACACATTGAAATTACCTTTCAATTACTTTATCCAAATTGTGGGATAATGTCCATAGATTTTAATACGTTTTAAGTTTTCTTATGTACATTTATAACTGAGACTATATGAACTTGTTTAATTTGTGCCCTTTTTATTTTATCTTTGTTGTTAGTATGGGTAGTACTAATTATGAATATTAATTACGAAGAGCACTTCATTATAAGCCAGGAATATAATGTTTGCAACTTATGCGTCAGTGGAAAAATCTTGCATGCGTCCCAATTTAGCTGGAGGTCGGATCACGCCTTGTTCTAATAGCAATTCAAATCCTTTTAGCAGTAAGAAATATGCTTAGTATTCAGGGCTACGGTTAATTGAACTACTAAAGCTTTATTCGGGTATTATGGGGCATTCGCCAGTTATTTTTTGGAAGAGAAAGTTTACAGGTCTGAATAGTACTATTCATTCAATGTATTACCATATAAATTGCACCCTTTGGCTTGTCACCATCAACAACGCATATATACTTTCCCATATCAAATGAATAACAGAATGATGGTTTACTTCGCGTTTGAAATACAGCTATATTCATTTGAAAACTGTTCTAGTCAGTCGGTTTTCCATATGGCAGTATTAAATGTCTTTTTGTAATATGATATTGATGGAGTTCCAGAAATAAATGAATATTCATTTCAACGAACCTGTGAAAGTATATTTTCTTAATATATATATATATATATATATTAATCTATATATATATATATATATATATATATGTATATATATATATACATATATATATATGTATATATATATATATATCTATCTATATGTATATATATATACATATATATATATATATATATATATATATATATATATATATATATATATATATATGTATGTGTGCGTGTGTGTGTTGTATACACATACACCCAAATACACAAAGACATATATAAATATAAATATTGTGACAAAGTGCCAAGTATCTGGTTACACTTACCATTCATTAATTGTTACCTCACAACAGCCAGACACCCGAACCTTCATCACAGGTACTAAACGACTGAATACTCTAAAGGTAGCAGTGATCCCTTAAACAACTACCAGTATTGCAGAAAATCTGACTAAGTTCATCAAAACATTGTGTGAGGTAATCTTGTAAGTAATTAAATTAATCAAAGGGCATCACTCCATCAACAACTTTAAAAGTCTAAGTACTTCCCTGGTTCTAACTCACTTCAAGTAAATTGAAGGAAAAAGCTTGTTTACCACCCTATGTTTCTACCTAACTAATCTTAATTATACAAATACTGGTAAAAAAGAAACACCTAGAAAGATTTTAAATAAAAAAAACTTATTATTAAGCTCAAAATTATAAGTGAAATTCACAATATCAGGGAAAATTACTGTTACTTGAAACAAAGTAAAGTTTAATTAATTCTTGAATTAATTAAGTAAAATTAAAAAAATTAATTTATCCCAAAATTTAAGAAAATTAATTCAATCAAAATTCAGAAGTGTTGGGCAATATTTAAAATTTGGAAATTAATTCACAAGTGCTAAACAACAATAAAACTTGAAAAGAATTCTAAGTAAATGCAAATTAATTTGCAAGTGTTAAATTCAATTAAATGTGCAATGATTAAGTAATGAAAATAACTAAGTTAATTAAATTATGAATATAAATGAAAACACATAAAAATGTGGAAAATACCATAATTGCAAAAAGAACTCATCACACAGAAAATAAAATAAAAACACACACTTCAATAAGAAAAAAAAAAGAATAAATGCACACAAAAAAATCACTTCAAATGAAACAAACACAAACATAAAAATTTGCAATGTGTAAAAATCGAAATCGTTTCACTCAAACCATTGTAACTATTAGTTATTAATTGCAACTAATAAAAATATAACACACTTTACCTTGGTATACCAATTTATTTCTGCTGCAGCTTGTTTCACAATTTCACCAAACAATTCACAATATTTCACAAAAATAGGCGCCGTTACACACATGTACAATGTCTGTTCAGATTCTACGCAAAACACTAAATAGTACTAAATAACTCTGAGAAATATCAAATCTGAAATCTACAAGTTACGAGTGACCAATCGGTAAGTATAAAATCTTTAAGTTAATATGAACTCAAAAGTGGCGTGAGAGAGAGAGAGAAAGAGAGAGAGATCTACATGCCAGGAATCCAAAGTCTATAATGAAATCTTTTGCTCTCGGAAACTGGACAGTGGAGATGGCACAAAACGTTTTGGGCATGCGAGGATGATACAATCCTTCTAGAAGCTTCGAATATGACATAATTTTACAGAAAAATCGGGAAATCTACACGTGGTTTCAGCAAAGATGTACGCATATGAAACGAGTTATGAACGAGTCATGTACATAGTATGCTCAACAAAGACACGGCTCGATCGAAACAGAAATCCTCGAGCAAGTATGATTGACATGTTTTGAAAACAACACGGAGACTGCAAGCTCCCTTAATCTAGAGGCGATGAAAAGTTACGAAAACAATTCTATCTTGGAACAGACAAAGTTAATCTCTCTCTCTTTCTGTACATTCTACGTTATATACTTTTAGATTATGTTATGCAAATCTAAACATACATTTTAAGACATCCTATAACTCTATAAGCTAGCTAAGGAATCTGCAAAATGTTGCAAAACTCTATATTTAACATTTCATACGGTCTAGGAGAAGATATATGCGTTTTTGAAAGTACAACATATAATATATATATATATATATATATATATATATATATATATATATATATATATATATTATATACATATATACAGTAGTACCTCGAGATACGAAAGCCAATGCGAAAGATTTTACTGCTCTACATACGAAAAGTTTTCAAGATACGAAAGGTTGTTGCTGTAAAGTCCCGAGATTCGCCGACCACCGAGAAGAACAATTTTAAAACTCCCGCGCCGCCCCAACTGAGTAAACTTGCCACCATCCTCCCGCTCTCCCATTGGTTCCTGATGCTAGTCACCCCATAAGGTCCTGCTCTCCTACTTGGTCAGCATCTACCCCTTGTGCTTTAAGTATTCTATTGGTAAAAGGATGCTATAAATTGAAAAAACTATTCATGCAATACATTTAATAAAAAAAAAAAAACATTAGGTAAAATAGAATAAAGAATAGAAATGAATGGTTATCATACTGGTTTGGTAGTTTCAGTAGTTGAAGAGAGATAATGAAAATTTATGGCTTACTGTGTAAAGTGATTGCTTGTCGATCGTTCGATACTCGTAAGTGCTGGATGTAAACAGACATTTGGAAGTTTTTTTTTTTTAGTTTATTATAGTTAATGGTTACTTAATAATTATTTGTACATGCAATACATTTAATAAAAAAATTGTGAATTAGATATCATAAACTATAAAATAAATCAGATTGCCAACAAATACATATTTTTTAGAATTCTTCTTCTGTTTTATTATTCATTACGTATACGTATGTTTCATTATAGCTGTCAGTAACTCGGTATCTCCATTAGGTATAGATAGAATAAAGAATAGAAATGAATGGTTACTATACTGTTTGGTAGTTTCATTAGTTGAAGAGAGATACTAATGACAATTTATGGCTTACTGTGTGCTAGGAAAAATGATTGCTTGGCGCTCGTTCGATACTCGTAAGACGGGTAAGAGCTGAATGTCAAACAATCGATTGGAAGGTAAGTTTCTTTTTGTTTGTTTGTGTATTATAGTTAATGATTAATTAATAATTATTTACATACTGATTATTTATACATTTTATTGGCATATTCTAAGCTTTTAGCTCTTAGGTTTAGATGTCAGAATCATAGACTAGGCTACAGTAGCAACCTCTAACATAGGCTAGGCTTATTGCTAAGGGACATATGCTAAAGTCCTAATATATGCAGTAAAAATGGGGTTGAACATTACATGCAGTTGAATATTACTCAAGTGTGTACAGTATTTTGCCTTTTCGGAGTCATATTTCTTCCGTTGGATCGGCGTTGTAACCCTAGAACATGTGTTTTAGGCCTGGAAATATAATTTACTGGGGTGTTTTTGGAGGGCTTGGAACGGATTAGCCATTTTACATGTAAAATGTGTTCCAGATACGAAAAACTCATAATACGAAGGCCGCCTCGGACGGATTAATTTCGTATCTCAGGTACCACTGTATATATATATATATATATATATAATATATATATATATATATATATATATATATAATATCTATATATATATATATATATATATATATATATATATATATATATATATATCTATCTATATATATATATATATATATATATGCATGTGAGTTGTGTATTTGTGTGTGTGTGTGTGTATAAACTTTCCGACTTATATGAGTTTTCCTTTCTATTTACAATTAGGACTTTGTATGCAGTTGATATCCCAGTGTCCATATCCTGTTTTGGAACACAAATTTTCTAGTCTTCTGCCTGTATTACATCCCTCTATATGCTGTATAAGCGAAGCGTTGTTGTTTTTTTCTACATTACTATAACTATATGTAACTTCACAAGAAGCCTGTCACTTCACCTTGTGCATATTCCAAGACTCACTGATCCTACTGCTTGGCAAATTTGTCAATGAAAAATAAGAATAAAAGTTCGTGTAGATTTAACTAGTTCATTTTTGTTAGTATTTTTTAGTACTGATTTTGATATCTAAAAAAACTCTTTAGATTGGAAAAAGTTCAGTTGAACAGTAAAAAGTGTTAACGAGTGAGAATAATAAAAAACAAGTGAAAAAGTACCGAAGTTTTTTTTGGCGCAATCGAGCTTTCTGTACAGCGTATAATTCTGTAGGAAACTCTCGGCAGCAGCCATGAAACTCTAAGGCACAGCCTGGTGGTGGCCTGTGTTGTTGGCACTTAATCGGTGTCAGACTCACATCATGGCCAAATATAACTTTAAATAAAAAAAACTACTGAGGCTAGAGGACTGCAATTTGCTATGTTTGGTGATCTGAGGGTACATGATCAACGAACCAATTTGCAGCCCTCTAGTCTCAGTAGTTTTTAAGGTCTGAAGGCGGAAAGAAAAGTGCGGATGGACAGACAAATAACCATCTCGATAGTTTTCGTTTGCAGAAAACTGAAAATGACAATAGGGGTAATTACATTTTCCTACACCTCCTTGTGCTGAATGTGTCCACATATTAATTTTCTAACTGTCCCATTTTCCACGTATTAGTGTGATAACTGTCTCGTTTATACAGGAATTACTATCCTAACTGTCCCTTTTATCCAAATATTATTATTGCGACTGTTCCATTTATCCAAGTATTACTGTACTGACAATCACTTTTATCCAGACATAATTGTGGTTACTGCCCCTTTTATCCGGGTATTACAGTGGTGATAGCCCCATTTACACAAGTATTACTGTACTGCTTGTTCATTTCATCCAGGTATTACTGTGATGACTGTCTATTTGTATCCAGGTATTACTGTGGTTACTGCCCCTTTTATCCGGGTATTATAGTGGTGATAGCCCCATTTACACAAGTATTACTGTACTGCTTGTTCATTTCATCCAGGTATTACTGTGATGACTGTCTATTTGTATCCAGGTATTACTGTGGTAACTGTCCCTTTTATCCAGATATTATTATGGTGACTGTCTTCAAGGTATCACTGTGGTAACTGTCCCATTTATTCAGGTATTGTTGTTCAGTCTGTCCCTTTGATCAGGCCTGACTCTACTGACTGTCCCTTTTATCCAGGTATTACAGTGGTGACTGTCCTTTCATCCAGGTAGGTATTACTGTGGTGACTGTCTATTTTATTCAGACATTACTGTGGTGACTGTCCCCCAAGTATTACTGTTCTCACAGTCCATTTTATCCAGGTATTACTTACTGACTGTCCCCCAAGTATTACTGTTCTCACAGTCCATTTTATCCAGGTATTACATACTGACTGTCCCTTTTATCCAGCTATTACAGTGGGAAATGTCCATTTTATCCAGAGAGTACTGTGGTGACTGTCCTTTTTAACCCCCACTTGACTGAAACACCCCACTATACCTAAGCAAACTCCTAGTAAACCTAAATACAGCCCCCCCTCTAAACCTAAATGCAACCATTGCTAAGCCTAAACCCATCTCCACTAAACCTAAACACAAACCTTGAAACAGATTATTGATCACAGGAAAGAAAAGTATTTTCAATTATTTATTCATATGGTATCGAATACATGTAATGAGGTAAGATAGACTTGCAGAGCTTATATACTATATAAGTTACAAGGGAAGTGGGAAAGGGGATGGATGGGGAAGGGGAAGGGGTACATATTTGAAATCTACCCTATATCTAGGTTGCGTCAACTGATGGCCACGCGCTAAATTTTGTCTAGATCTGCCAAGCTCGTAGCTACCGCATAAGTTACAAAGGGAAGGAGGAAGGGAGATGGGGGAAGGGGGAAAGGGGGTTAAGCGGGGTATAAAGGGTTTTGAAACCTACCCTATTATCTAAGGTAGGACAAATGCTGACTACACCTTAATTTTGTCGGAATCGGTCAAGCGGTTCGGATTTCTATAGCGCACAAACATACAAACAAGCATGTAAACCAATATTTACTTTTGTATATAAGATAAGGAATGGAATTGGCAGTATTATTATTATTATTATTAGTCCAGTAGAGTAATATTCTCCATGATTTGCTCTTTCTAATGGTATATTACATATGCCCTTCTGGCTTTATTTTCATGGGCCTGTCCAGAGGAGCGGGCGTGTCCTCCGGGGTGTACGGTAGGCAGGCAAATTCTGTCGGGCTTACCCGCGAGTGTTATACACGCGGCAGAGTTGACGAATGGGCGGGAGTGCCCGACCATGCCTGGCATACCAGTAACTTGTTGAGTGTCGTACAAGAAAACAAGGTGGCCAGTACTGCTCAGAAAAAAGACACTTGTGCAGAATAATAATTGGCGCAAGTATAAAGAAAAAAAAAAAAAAAGAAAGTCACAAGAATGTGGTGTAAGGATTGAATAAATAGGGAGATGTTTACGGGAGCCATACGACAATAGCACGTGAACTTTAGTATGACTATGAACGTAATTACAGAAACTAATATAGAAGGAGGATCTTATGCACATTCCAGATACTCCTAGCAAAGGTAGAGTCATACATCCAGAAAGAATAAACAAACATGCGACACAACATAACAGCAGAGGCTCGATTAGAATTTCAAATGTGGAGTTTTTGTAGCTCAAGCTGTGACCAAACTTGCGACTTGAATGATAAAGTGTGTATTTGAGAGAGAGAGAGAGAGAGAGAGAGAGAGAGAATAATTCGAATCTACTTTCCAGACATAACTTTCGTGATAGATTCTTTAAGTGCTCTCTAACTATCTAAAATAGAAATAAAGAAATGTAAACATGCTTTTATTATACAATGCACTAAAAAAAATAAAAATAATTTCTTGAAAACCCTAGTATTTTCTTACAATTAATGAGTTTACAAAAAATAAAGCTTGGGTACTAAATATGCAAAAAAAAAAAAAAAAAAAAAAAAAAGAATAAAATATAGTTAATTTCTTGAAACATTTCCTTCAATGTTTGGGCTTTTATTTTTGTAAACATGATTCACTGTAAAAAAATCTGATGTCTCAAAAAATTATGTTTTACTTTTTATTGCATAATTTTGGCAGAAATTGTATCTGATTTATGATGGTAGTTAACGAAATTAATATCCGTTTACGGGGGGAGGGTGAGGGAAGGGGTAAGGTAAGGAAGAGTGGAGGTAAGGAAGGTTGAGCGGTGGAAGAAGGAAAGCAGGAAGGAAGGGGCTATGGGAAGGGGGAAGGAGGGAAAGTGCAGGGAAAGGGGAAATGGGAGGGGAAGGGAGAATGGAAGAGGAAGGGGGTATGGAAGAGGAAGGGAAGAGGAGAGGGGTGGGAAAGGAAGGGGGGGAGGGGGTGGGAGGGGGAAGGGAGGGAAGGGGAGGTAAACGGGGTAAATGGACGGGAAGGGAAAGGGAGGTGAAATGGGAAAGTTGGCGGGAAAGGAAAAGGGAATGGGCGGGGAAAAGGGGAAGGAGGAATAGGGAAGGGGATGGAAGGGAAAGGGAAAAGGGGAAGGGGAAGGGGTCGGAAAGGGGAAGGAGGGGAAGGGAAGGGGAAAGGGGCATAGGAAGGAAAGGGAAAGGAAAGGAAGGGGAAGGGGAAGGCGAAAGAAAGGAGGAGTGGAGGGAAAGGGGAAATGGGAGGGGGGGAGGAGGGAAGAGGAGGGGGATGGAG
The DNA here is from genome assembly GCF_015104395.2 of Macrobrachium nipponense. Lineage (NCBI taxonomy): Eukaryota > Metazoa > Arthropoda > Malacostraca > Decapoda > Palaemonidae > Macrobrachium > Macrobrachium nipponense. Next base: position 85,205,237 of record NC_087204.1, read on the forward strand.
AGGAAGTAAGATAGAGGGGAAAGTGTACAGGAGGGGGGGGGAGGGCGGGAAGAGGGAAGGGGAGGTAAAACGGGAAATTGGACGGGAAGGGAAAAGGAGAGAAGGTGAAGTTGAAAAGGGAAAGGAAAAGGGGAAGGGGAAGGGGAAGGGGAAGGAAGGAGGGGAGGGAGGGGATGGAAAAAATGGAGGAGGAGAGGGAAGGGGTAGGAAAGGAGGAGGGGAGAAGGAAAGCAGAGAAGGAGAAAGAAAAAAGGGGAGGGGAAGGGGAGAAAGAAGGAGAGGGAGGGAAGGAAGGGGATGGGGGGTGGGGAAAGGATGAGGGCAGGGCAGAAGAAGGAGGAAGCAGGCAAGGGAAGGAGAGGGAAAAGAGAGGGAAGGGAAGGGGTAGGAAACGGAGGAGGGGAGGGAAGGAGTAAGGGTGGGAAAGGAGGAGGGTAGGAGAGGGGAAGGAAAGGAGGGGGGAGGTAAGGGTTGGAAAAAATGGTTCAGCTCATGTTTTGACGACGACAACTACGGTATGAAGAAGAACGGTGACAACCAGAGTACGGTATGACGTCGACTTCTTTAGAAAGTCGACGACAAACCCAGAAAAACTCGACGGAAATTTCGCTAGTGTATCAGCGCCTTAATTAAGAGTGAGGGTGGGGACGTAGGATCTACCGGTAAAGAGCTCAGCTACCACCATTGACTTCTAAAGTTCTTCGATTTAAAATCTATCTTTTCTTATACATATATTTATATTAAATATAATAAACGTAAAAGATATGACGGCAATTCTCAGTTGCACGAATATCGGTATCTCATCAAGGTTAGGCTATCTATAAAAAAAGTGAGGGAATAGCTTAAAAATAGCCAAGAGAAATTTGCAGGTATTAAATAAATTTCATCTGCGCATTCAGCTTTACTCAGTAGTGACATCACAATAGTATACATGCAACCTGAATATTTGTCGATAAATAATAATTCTATAGGCATGGAAGAAACGAAGTCGTTAACAGACCCTTCTCAGTGAGTAAGTGAATCAAAACTAGTGTCTCCTGCAAAACGGTGGAAGTAGTTAAAAATGCCAGTCCCATCTTACAGAATAAGGTGGCAACATTCCTTGCCCGGATCTAGTATAACATATCTCTGACAGTGTCTATAAAAAAAAAAAAAACTGTTTTTTTTTTCATCTGTCCCTCCACCTATGGTGTTTGTGTATGGTAACACTGCGTCCCGGTAAATAGCTACGCTGTGTGTAAGCGTTAGGTTAAATAAAAGGATATCTGGGTGTACATTTGCAACTGAAAAGTGTTTTAATAATTTACTGTATGCGAATTACACCGTTAATATTCGAAATAGGATATTATTATAATTGTTGAATGTGAGCTGAATGTAACTATCTAAAGCCCGGGACGCAGTGTTACCATGCGAAAACACCACAGGCGGATGGACAGATTGAAAAAAACAGAGTACAGTGACTATGCAGCAATTTGTTGTCCTTCTAAAACGAGCAGCGGGGTAGCACAGGTAGTGGGGAACGAGATGTTGTTCGTCCTTGTACTGATCAGCAGGGTGCGAAGCAGCCAATTAGAATCCTGCTCTAGCTGAGCTGGCGTTTTGATTGGTCAACCCACTGTCCTTTCTGACAGAGTAAGCGATTTTGAGAACTCACTCCTTCCCTCGCGTCTCTCTTGATTAGATTATTTTGTATAGGCTTTGATTTTACCGTGATGTTACAAGTGTTACCTCTGTGCTGCTTACTGTATTAACCATGGCTGATAGCAATGTTACTCGTGAGTCCATTGAGCATGAATTTAGTGAAACTGAGTGCGGTGAAAGTGAGAATAACCGACCAGTGGCCGTAAACGTATACCTAGGTCGGACACGTTGAAGGTTACGTCTTCGTAATGAAGGTAAGGTGTACAGTAGCCGTTCGACGAATATTAGTGGAAGCACCGAAGACGGGAAGTCCATGTACTGATGGTTGTTTCGATAAGTCAGTGACAGTGACAGAAGCGTAGTTAAGGAATACAGGGTTATATGAGACTGACACCCAGACGGATCCGGTTGACGAAAGCAAGTGGTTCTATCAGCTGTTCTCCTGCCGTGAGCTTACACATCCCTTAACACTTGTCGACCGGATAGTTGCCGTGTAATTGAGTGACATTATCGCCAGGCAAGAAGCTGGCGACCTTAAAGATTAACGTGAAGAGAGTACTGAGGGAGAGTACGGTGCCGAAGCTGATAATGGACACAGTCCTAGAATACTAGGCCTATAGTCTGGTTCAACTCCTCTGGCACCAGAAAAATTCGTTGACAAATGGTTATGACAACAGTGTGGGAAGAAGGAAGGATACTGAGGTAAGGAAGCGAGAGGAAATAACAAACGAAAGCTCATGAAGACAAACGAAAGAGAATAGTTAACTAAAACAGATAGAGATGAGAGAGAAATGTCAACAGTGATCCCAGTGTCTTGAATCGCCGTAATGCAGGACTAGGCCTAGAATTTTTCCTAACTGATTATTGAGGAATCTAGTATTTTTTCATATAAAAACTGACACATTATTAACATAACTTACCTCTTGACAGGATAGTGTTCATCAAATAGCGCCTAAAATTCTAAGGTAGAGGTTTTCTTTGTGACTTATTTCAGTTAGGTTAATGGTTTTCTGTATGAATTATAAGACAGAGAAACATGCACTTTGAAATAAGCTCCAAATATCGATTTTTGTATTTATTTGGATTAACAAATACATTTTGTTTAGGATGAAAAAATTTATTTGTGTTTAGTACGAGACAACGGATAATGCATTCTTGTACAGACGGCCAACGAAGAATTGGCGTAGTTTCTTAATTCATTGTTCGTTATGGAAATATTGCCATATGCAGGTGCCAGATTATTACTTAACAATAAATAACATTTCCTTTCAAAGGTGCTATACTTGAAATAAATTACATTAGGACTGAGTAGACTTATTCAACGTATTAAAGATAATTATTTTGCAAAGTAAGGAAATTATATACCCGATGGTCACGATTTCTAATTTTATCTCAACTGTGGCTTCCCTGACAGCATACCGAAGATTTTTTGAAGTTAGCTTTGCTGCCGCTCGAGTCTTGACTCAACATATCGTACTGCACTGGGGTGTTATCATTTCGTCTCCTACAGCCGATAAATAATACGTCAAGGCGTTAACTTCTTTGAAAACGATGTTTAGTTAAACTAATTTTTTGTCCTTTGATCAATAAAATAATTTGCATGACTCAATTAGTGGGCCTAAATTGGACTTCTGGATTTTCCCACATGTTAGCCTAGGCCTATTTATTTTCAGCAGCATACTTTCTCGGATACGTAATATTAATGAATATTTAAATCGACAATATATATATATATATATATATATATATATATATTATATATATATATAATCTGCTTTATTTGACTATTCCCATTATTCTTGTTTTATTAGCCATGTTCGCCTCTCTTCTTATCCTTTTCTTATTGCTTACATAATTAACTCAGACCTAGCTATTCAAAGTCAAAAAGCAATCATAAAAAAAAATCAAACGAATATAATTCAGTCTATTTTTTATCGAATTCCTTGCATATCATCCTGTTTCATTTGGACACCTTGGAAAGCTGTGGGAGTCAAAACTGACGAATACATTAAGAAAGGCTTACTTTCCTTAAAGCTTTTTTAGTTGATCTTTCTGTAGCTATTCATTTCTTCTAAATAGAAATTAATTTAAATTAGTTTCACATGCATACCTACTAGACCTACTACCATAAGCATATTATAAGTAGCTGAAAGGATGATAGAAATATGAAAGGTGACGTTCTCGTTTAAGTCTATTTCATATGTTTTTTATTTTTTTTTATTATTATTTTTTTTTTTTTTTTCCCAAAGAAAAACCTACTGCTTTAATCAAGGGCTGCTCTTTGACGGCTACAGGGTGTAACACGATTGTATGCACACATTTTAAATGAATGAAAGATAAAGTTTTCTTTGACAGAAAATGTTTTATAACCATGCATTTTGAGGCTTCCCGTTGTCGGTGCAGGAATTTTAAAATAACCGTTATCATTAGTGATGCTTTCACGAGCTGGAGTTCGTAGTGAGAACTGAGAAGTCATATCTAGTCGCCTGAGATGTAGAGAGAGGGAGGTGGCGTATAGGAGTGATGGGAGGATTAGGCCGAATGTTAATAAAGTATCTCTCAATAAAATGTATTCTTTAGGTTTTGAAGAAAAAAATGCATGCATCATTGAAACCGTTCCCCTACCTTATCCGTGGTATTCACTGGCCACCGATAAAAAACAAACTAAAAGAGCAAGCCTAACTGAATCTCTCATCCATCAAAGATAAGTTTGCTTATTCATTAGACTTATTCATTAGACAACAATCAAAGACTTCAAGTGTAGATTTAAAAATCTCTTCCTCTCCATCTACAGTATTCATTAGACACCAGTCATAAGCGTAGAGCTAGTTATGATTCCTGGTTCAGCAATGTCGTGACGAGGCCACTAGAATTCACAGTTCACAAATGAATGTTGCTCAGCAACATTTACACTAATGTATTGTCTTGCTCTCATGAGGTGCTTCGAGGTATTCCACCTCTAGGCGCATGTTCTAAATTTTGCCGTTCTTGAACAATTTTATTGATCTATGTTATGATTCTCTCCGGTTTATTAAGCTTTCTTGATATCTCTCCAACAGAAACTTGCACCGAATGCAGTGCAATAATTCTCTCGCTCATCGAGGGATGTTTCTTAGACCGATAAATGACACGTTGACATTAGATTGCCCGTGCACTAACATCAAAGCAATAGAGTGAGGTCGCCTGGTTCACACTGTTAAGATATCTTTTTTTTCTTTTTCTTTTTAAATTTGATAGCATTTTGTGAGATTCCAGTGTTTTCTGTAAAATTTAACAAATGGAATAGTTCAACTACCTTCAACTTAATATTGAAGTGATAATTTAAGGACTATGTTTATGTGATACTACTAGTGATAGGTGTCTCCTATCTATTTGGTAATGTATATCTATGATTGTGATATGACGTTTTTTATCACTTCGTTTCGTTCACGTCAATTTTGTTATATGGAAATAGTTTTACACATAACATAACATAATGTTCTAAAGATATCAGCGACTGTTTTTAACGTCATTACACATGATTTCTTCCAATCTTGAAAAGAAAAATAGATAAATAAGGCAT